>NC_056730.1:900619070-900865437 GCF_019279795.1 Protopterus annectens
AGGTGTGAGTGTGCAGTATGGAAGAACAACTGCAGCAGGGCTAGCCACCCAGTGGTGTAAACCATAGCTCTAGATAATTGTCGTTGGTGAAGTGACACCCTGACCCCATTTGCAAAAAATGGGAACATGGGTTGTGGATGGATGGGGTGAATTGCACTTAATTAATGATAGTAATAATGGAGTAGGTTATTTCAGAAAAATGTATATTAATTCACACTCTCTTATTCTGTCAGTGACCCAGGTTAACAGTACTAATATTTTAAGTGTCCCTTTTTGATTATTATTTCTAGATTTATCCCTGTTTATGATGAGAAGTGGTAACTGAGTTCTAAGGAATGATATAAAGACAAAATTGTGGGTATCCTCCTGCCATTGCTGCCGATACCAGTTTATTGTTGTTGCTATATAGGGTGGATAGGGACTTTGCTGGCTGTTTTATGGGGGTAAATATGAGTTCTTAGTTCATCATCAAGGCTGTTTTATCTATTATTAGTTTATTATTTATACTGATTGCACTTTTGATGAACGCTACACTGTTTAATGGGGGGAAGAAAGATGGACTTCTAATCAATGCCACGCTGTTTAATAGGGGAATATGTGTTCTTAATTCATGAAGGCTGTTTTTATCTATTAGTTGATTATTTTTACTGACTGACCTTTCATTGAATACTACAGTGTTTTGGGTGGGAAGATAAGTTCTTAATTCAGCAAAGCTACTTTTATTTATTATTAGCACAGATGAATGAATGACTTCTATTTCCTTAAAGATCTTCTGAGAATGGTTTGGTTGCAAGATTATTAGTTTTTTCTTTTTTCTAATGTACACCAATTTTACTTCTATTTTCCTCTGATGATTGTTGTATTTCTAATGTGGTGGCTCACAGGGGGGATGGCGACTTCAGAATAAAAATACCACAAATTTTCATCATGTTATGGAAGGAAGGATTCTCATGTAATTACATGCATGCATAACATGTTGATTCCATTCATTGCTCAATTATCAAAAATGTACATCAGAGAAATTGCATCCAAGTGTCCGGTCTAGTCCAGATCCAGGCTTCACAGATGGTTCTGTTTTTATGTGAAAATACAGGCATATTTTTACCTGGTAGAAAACTGTAAACTCTAAAAACTGAATTTAATGTTGACACACCAAAGTCATTTTCTTCTTGCTCTTTATTTTTGAATGCTTAAGATAGAGGTGATAAAAGTGCAGACAACCAGGCCTGACTGAATAGGTTGCTTTAGCCTAGGTTTCCTATAATACCTCAGGCCTAATATTTTACAAGGGCAGTAGTAGAGTGGTCCAGGAATTTCATATTAGCAGCGCACATTCTCAGTAAGTCATCAAGTACTCACCTAAGTAAGTTACCTTTCTGGTCACAGTGACCTAATTCAGCATCTCTGGGAGATTGCACAATAATGTCAGCAATGCACACCTCTGAATGTCTCTTCTCATTGTTCACTTGTGACATATATTGCTACTTCTTGTATGTATCACAATAGGCAAGCAATTATAGTATAACTTTTTATGCTGCTGGCAGTTGGACTGTATCTGTAAATAGATACGGATCGTGCCAAACTCTGAACTGTAAATTGATGTTATAAGCTAATATCTGGATAGGGCACGCTCATTTTTATTGGCAGTGAAAAAAATAAAGTAACAGATTAATGCAAGATTTTTTATACACATAGAATGAAGACCCTGTTTGCAGACATAAACATAAAAAATGTTCACTCTTTGCATTCTCTCTTTAGCAATTCTGTTGCTCAATATGCATCTTCCTGAACAATGATAATGGTTAACATTTCAGTAAGCATAGATCCTCTGACAAATTACATACATAAAAGTTCCAACAAAACAGATATATTTACAGTTACATAAATGAATAGAAAAGAGAGAATATTGCTGAAGTAGAACAAATAGAAGTACTGGAGTAGTTAGGGTAGGGGAGTTAATACAGGCATGTAAGATGAAAGAAAGGGGTGATTAGATTTTGTGTAATCAGTGGGTTTAGAACACTAATGATGGGGTAAACTGAATCACAGTTTTTTTAGTGTGAGTGAATTAATCGGCTATATCAGTTATATGGGAGGGTGCAGGTAAACAAAGGTACTACACACCTGGATAAATGTTTATGTGACATGTCCTTCAGATGTGTGGTTTCATTCAAACTATTTTAGAAAGTATTGTTTGCACTGTGGCCCAAACACTCAGGGAGTACTCTGGGTGATCAGTTAACTGTGTGGTTTCTTTAAATTGCTAAAGTAACATGTTTGGTTATGCATCACATGACAGTTAAATGATTTATTTTGAAAATGCTATCAACTTTCAGTAAAGCTCCTTATTTGAACTTATTCTTGTTCTCTGTTATGTTTTTGTGAAATTTTTTTGTTAAAGCGTTCCCTCCCCTACCCTCAATTAAAATTTTTTCTTTCTTTTTTGCTTTTCAAGCTGATGGGATGTCAAATGAGGTTATCACCCTGGGCTCCAAATGACCTAGTTACTCATTGGGTGGTGCTGCATGTCTGTGTGCTAAAGCACAGTGTTAGGACTGTCTCTGAATTCCAAAGGGTCACAGTGATATGTACACTTCTTTGTAGCATTTATTAATCCTACCATGATTTTAGGAGTCAAATATGCAAAACATTTAATGAGATGATACTGCATAAGGAAGAGATAAAAACAAATATGCTAATACATCAACAAGAGTGTACAGGTAAAAAAACAATGAAGTGACATTAAATGAAGAAACTGAGTTTGATAAAAGATGATCAGGAGTTTGCTAGGGTTATATTTTCTAAAACAAGGAATGCACAGATCAAAAACATTCACACATGAACAGTGACACAAATCCAAAATACAACATTACAATCAACTCATGAACCTCATTAGAAAATTCTATTAAAAATAATAAACACTGTAAAATGACAGTAACAATCCACAATGCAAGCGTTTATGTCAATTCAAAGTTTCTTAAGGTGTTTAAAGCAGTCATGTAGCAATTACGTCTGTAATAATTATCGTATTATAAAGCAATGACTCACTTATAACATTTCTTACTAAATTATTCATAAAATAAATCCATTCATAAAAAACAACATTGAAATAGTGCATCAGTAAGAGATCAATAACTGATTTCCTTTATGTTGTACTGCCTAAAATTGTCATTATATTTAGGGTATGTAAGTTCTATATAGACTCATGGTACCATGCAATGAGGCCAGTTGCATGAGGTAAGGGGTAGCTAAGTGAGCAAATAGGTATGTTTATCTAGAATTCACATTAAAGTCTCTGTTATCATATATTAAAAGCTTTACAAAGGACAGCAATGACATAAGTAGGCTATTGTTAGACAAATAAACTTCAACATTGATTATTTATGATATTTATTCTCTTTTACTTTATTTTTACAGGGAAGCAGGCCTCCATGTACCCCCCAACATCCCCAGTTAAATTATTTATTTCAGCTACAAGATCAGTTAGGTTTAGGAGTGTGGCCTAATGGTTAATGTGTTTGCCTTACAAACACAAGGTGCAGGGTTTGAGTCTCACAAGGGATAATTGGCTAGGCTTAAAATGGCTTGCAAGGGCAGTTAGCTTAGTACTAACCTATGAACCATACAAGACTTGGAAAGGGCATATTCCCCAATCTCAATATTACAGTGATCTTGCAAAACTGTCAGTCAGCTATTTTGTTGACTAAGTTGCATCAGCAAAGCAGCCATCCACTATACTGCTAGTCAACATAAATTACGTTAAGACTACAGCTTTATGGTTTTGTCGCTTTATATAAAAAGGAAAAGAAAATACAGCAGATTTCATGTAAACAGACTAGAAGAAAATCAAAACTAAATTAATAAGATAGCACTTTTTATAATCAGTACAAGATTCAAAGTTCTCACCAGAGTAGAAATATAGGCAGTGATATTTATCAATTAATACATCAGCAAGTAAAAGAAATACATCAGACCAATGCATAATGTAAAAATCACAGCTGCCATGCAAAATGTTTCCATTCCTAAAAATATTTTAAATGTTATTGCTTCTGACAATGGAAACTTTATTTTTGAGGACTGAAGTTATACATGCATCAGTCATTACAAGGAAGTTTTTTTACAGGTCACATGTGTGACTCAGTAAGGGATAATGAGTACAAAAGTCTTAGTAAGAAAGGTAGATTTCTTCCAGTTGTTGACAGGTGCTGAGTGATTGTGATTAATGGTCTTTAACGTGTTGGACAAATGGGCAGAACAAAACTGCAGTGCCTGTCTATTTCTGTAATTTTGTGCAGATTGTATGGACTTTTATCTACATGTGAATACTTCCTGGGCATAACTGATGATTAGGTTTGAAAATCACTTGTATAGGTAGTCAGTTCCACATATGCAAATGGTGCTATTCCAAACATAGACAATGTGGATTTTTTTGGCATTTTGTAGCACACCAGAAGTTCTCAGAACTGACAATGGGCTAGCATTTGGTGGATGGCATTTTACTGAATTTGCTAGATGTGTGAGATTTAAGACAAGGTAAGAGTACCTGTATGGCCAAATCCATATTGGCTAGATTTTGACTAGATTTATATTAGCATCTGGAAAAGTCTTGAAAATGATATATAACAAAAGTATACCATAGAAGTAGTAAATACAGAGATACAGATTTTGCTAAAAGACTATATGGCAACCCTTCCTCATACTTCACATTTACTTGCACAAACTGCATTAATTACGGAGTCAAAAACAAATATTTTTCATTTGCCCAAAGTAGTAAAAGTAATTATCTTACCATAAGAAATTAAAGTGCAAGGATGTAATGACGGATGAAGATATTACTTTCAACATGATTTTAAAATGGGAACGGGTAGAACAGTATATAATTAGTCTAGCAAAGACACTCTCTACTTTTCTACACTACATTTACTGTATAAATACTATCAAAGATTCAGTGATTACCTCTTTTGGAAAACTATTTGAATCTACAAGCATACCTCTCAATTGTCCCCGATTTTGACTCAAATTTTAGCTCTGTCCCTCTTAATCCCTCCTAAAACTAGTGACTTTTGGAGGAAAGGTGGTGAATTGCACTTAATGAATAATGACAATAATTAAGAGTTATAAACTTCTTTTACTTCAGAAAATGTGTATTAATTCATATGCTCTGATTCTGTCAATGTTTCAAATTAATAGCACTAATATTTTAAAAGTGTCCCTGATTTTTTCTTGACTTGTCCCTGATTCTGTCGAAATTTGTCCCCAGTTGGTTGAGAGGTCTGTCTACAAGGCTTTTTTATTCATCAAATAGTTCAACGGCAGTATTTACACCCAGCTAAACTGTGGATGTAAGATACTGATAGAACTGGTATTTTTTCAGTAGTCAAAAAGAAACTTAATAATTTAAAAGATTATGAGTGTTAAATGTTATTCCACTGTCAACAACAAAGTGTTTGTATTCAATGTGCTTGGATGATTAATAGCAGATATTTTGCAAAAATGCTACTTTATGCTGAAAAAAAAAAGTTTTATACCACTTAAGAAATATGTTTTACAGTCTTATACTCATAAATGTCCTTATAGATCCACTGAGACTTCCTGACAACGTTTCCTGGCTTTGGATTTACTGAGGCTACACTGCACTTGAAACATAGGATCAGTGGTTCAGTGATTTACATCAGTTTGTTACCATCAAGTACTTGCTGCTCTTGATTTACCATTCTCAAAGCTGGTGGAATTATGAAAGGACCCTTGTACAATTTTGACATAATAGCAGTGACTCGAATTTTCAACTTGAAATGCATATATCTAAACAAAAGAGTACTTAAAGACTGTGGCTATTATTTATTATTGTAGTAGTTCTCTTTCTAACATGACAGATATCATCCAGTGCAACTGATATGTTTTACTGAATGCATACAAATTGCTTCCTGTAGACCTGTAGACAAAACATTATTCCACAGAGACTGGGATTTCACTTCAGCTGCACTTTGCTTATGTATTTGTATTTAGTTAGTTATTCGGTTATATTTGTTAACTAAGAAATTCTAGCTGTTGATAATCTATTGTCAGTATCAAGAAAAAAGAAGTTGCAGAGTTCCACGGCAAGAGTACAACACTTTAATAGAGTAAAAAATAAGAAAAGTGAGCGCTTTTACGATCTCCAGATCGCTTCTTCAGACTGTTACAAAATGACACAACTGCAATGCATTATATATAGAGAAGAAACATTTGATCATTAACACATTATTAGCAATTAGTGCATTCTATTAGACTAAGGGCATGTCAATAAAATACATACAAAACATAAATGTTAAAAGACTTTCAGTGCTTCAAGGCCCGTGCCTTAAGGAAGGATTTGAGGGACACTGCATCATTAATGCCTGGGGGTTTATCTGCATTTAATTTAATTCTCCATTTTTTTGTTCAAGTTATTCTGTCTTATTAATCAAATCTCCCCCCTCTTGATCCTTCATTAATAACTTCTAACACAAAAATTTAAAAACATGATGTATACTTTCCTTCTCAACATGTTTAACAAGGGCATTACTTTTTTAGCAGCTACAGTGTCTCTCATGTGCTCTAATACACGTTCTTTTAACATCCTGTTTGTTTTACCTATATAATAGGCCTTACATACTTGACAGAAACTAAAATATACATTTTTCATTCTATAGTCTGCATAAAAACATGCATCCATTTTACATTTTTTCTCAGGATGAACAAAGGTAGTGCATGAAAAAATACATCTACAAGCTGTGCATCTCCTGCATGGATAGGTCCCTTTTCTCTGTGACGAAACTTCATATCTAGTACTAGATGGTTTATAGCATCGCTTCCTTTTAAAGATTTCTTATTAATAAAAGAAAAATGTGGTATAGGGTCTATTACTCCATTTAATTCCTTTATCGTAGTTAAAATATTCCAATTTTTCTTAAAAATGCGACAAAATACATTTATATCACTAGTAAAAGAAATAGGGAGCCGTAATTTAACTTCATTGTCATTTCTATTCCCTGACTGTTGGTCTACTATTGGTTCTGAGAAATAGGGTCGGCCCTTCGTTCTTCTTTCACTTAGTGCATAATTTGCAATAGTATCCACTTCTAATTTAGAATAGCCTCTGCTAAAAAAAATCATCTTTCAATATTTCAGTTGTTTGCATAAGATCTTCATCAAAATTGTGTAGTCATACTCCTTAGCATCTGTCCTTTAAGCACATTTCTGCTTACATGCCTGGGGTGCATACTATTTTTATGTAGTAGAGAGTTCTTTCTTGTTGCTTTTCTATACAAGCATGCCCCTATGCTATTCTTCTCTGACTTTTTAACCATAACACCTAAAAATTCAATGTTCTCATGTGAGTATTTATAGGTAAACTTTAAAAATGTAGATGTATGTAAGTAATCAATAAATTCAAACAAAGTGATCTGGTAAACAATAAAGGAGACCTTCAGTAATTCACAGGATACTTTCGTTGATTCACCCAAAGGTTTTATTGAAATAAATCCACAAAGTAGTAAAAAACCACTAGAGACAAAAAATCATGGATTGAGCACTTTCGTCTCCAATCGGAGACTTCATCAGAATGATGAATAAATTCAATCAATTCTTTTTCTGTTTTCCCCCTTAAAATAAAGAGGTCATCAACAAAACGTGTATACCATATCACATGCTTACTATGTTCATGCCCTTGTAATAAAAAAGTATTCTCTCATTGCACTAGTGCCAGAGTGGCGTACCTATTGGCACAGGCAGTGCCCATCGCTACACCAATCTTCTGTAGATGGTAGTTGTCACAAAACTGAAAACATTATTTATCATTATTCATTCTTTTACTAGTGATATAAATGTTTTTTGTAGCATTTTTAAGAAAAATTGGAATATTTTAACTACAATAAAGGAATTAAATGGAGTAATAAACCCCATACCACATTTTTCTTTTATTAATAAGAACTCTTTAAAAAGGCAGCTATGCTATAAACCATCTAGTACTAGATATGAAGTTTTGTCATAGAGAAACAGGACCTATCCATGCAGGAGATGCACAGCTTGTAGATATATTTTTTCATGCACTACCTTTGTTCATCCTGAGAAAACATTTAACACAGATGCATGTTTCTATGCAGACTGTAGAACGAAAAATTTATATTTTAGTTTCTGTCAAAAATGTAAGGCCTCTTATATAGGTAAAACAAATAGGATGTTAAAAGGACATGTATTACAGCACAAGAGAGACATTGTAGCTGCTAAAGAAACCAATGCCCTTGCTAAACATGTTGAGAAGGAAGGTATACATCTTGTTTTTAATTTTTTTGTGTTAGAAGATATTAATGAAGGACCAAGAGGGGGAGATTTGATTAATAAGACAGAAGAACTTGAACAAAAATGGATAATTAAATTAAATGCAGATAAACCCCCAGGCATTAATGATACAGTGTCCCTCAAACCCTTTCTTAAGGCACGGGCATTGAAGCACTGAAAGTCTTTTAACATTTATGTTTTGTATGTATTTTATTGACATGCCCTTAGTCTAATAGAATGCACTAATTACTTTTAATGTGTTAATGATCAAAGGTTTCTTCTCTCTATATAATGCATTGCAGTTGTGGCATTTTGTAATAGTCTGAAGAAATGATCTGGAGATTGTGAAAGCACTCACTTTTGTTATTTTGTACTCTATTAAAGTGTTGTACTCTTGTCGTGGAACTCTGCAACTTCTTTTTTCTTGATATTTCTGCTGATGTTGTTGCTGGAGCTTACTCAGTACTCACTCTATTTTTTGCTGATAATCTATTTTCACTGGAGACCTGGAAAGAAGAACTCAAATACCAGTGCAGAAAATATTGTGAGACAAAAGATGAAAATGCACTGACATATGATTGATTACATTACAAAATTCCTAATTAGCAGCAAAAACAATTATAGTAAAATACAGCTAATAATTAGCCTGTTTGGAGTAACTTGTTTTCGGTCATTTAAAATCTAGCTGATGCAAATTTTCACAGAGTTTAGAAATATAACACATAGAAAAAAAAACAATAAATATGCACATAGTAAGCCAAATTCATATTAGCAGGTATTAAGAACATTTAGAAACTAGCAATAAATGAAGGGCACAGACAACAGCGGGACAGAGGGAAAAACAAAAATACATCGAATCAAGTAAATGCAAAATGGCAGGCTCAAATATTTTATATGTAGGTGTTCCTTAAGTGCAGTCTTAAAAAGAGGCTTGAGGAGGCGGTTCAATAATCATTTCCTGTGGAATCATAATTAAAGTTACTAGATATTTTAAATGTTTTTTTTAAAGTTCCATGGCATCAGCAATAGGCAGGTTTTAACATGAGCTAGATTCTGATAGAACTGTAAGTGACCATTTAATGGCTAGAAGATCTTCTAGTAGGCTGAGAAACAGACCTGTTTATCCACTTCTGATTATGACATTTCAAAATTAAAACATTTTCATATATTATTTAAACTTTAAGATGCCATCAAATGCTTTTATTTGGTGTTTGAATGATTAACTCTGGATATTTTCATAGGAATGCCACTTTCCTCTGTACAGAAAATACACTGCAATGTTTCTGAAAAGTGTTACAGTTTTAAAATGATACTCGGAATTGTAAAAGTTACTAGATGGATTTTAAAGTCAGACAATTAAAGTAAAAAAGAAACACATAAAACATGTGAAAGTGCTGTGCTTAAAATGGAAAAAGTATTCCATTATTTTATTAAAAAGAAAGGATGAACATGACATCTGACATAACTTTTCAAATCTCCACACTTTAGCCTAATTATTTGCCTTGACCAAGAGTGCTGTGGAGAGTCAAACCCATGAAAATGTTCATAGAGACCCTATGAGGTTTCCTAACGAGGCAATTTGGTTTTTGATTTGTCTTCTTGTCTTCTCCAGACATAAAGTAGAACCAATTACAGTACAGCACAGACATTTGGATTATGCAGTGTCATTCCTAAAAGAGGTACAAGAAGAAATAACACCTGCATGATTCTGAAAAGAAACAGCAATCAAATGTGTTTCTTGACCATGAAATGTAATTAAAAGAGTGTCACTTTAAGATAGTGGCTATGTTTTATTATTTTAGCCTTTCTTTTCCTAATAGAGTACAAACCATCCAGTGCAACTACCTTTACTTTAATGTGTAATGATGTAAATACAATGCAACACCTAAACATGCTTATTTTTGAATGTAAGATTTCATCTTTGTTATGTCTGACTATTATATTTTATTATATTCTTATGCTACTGTTGTCTTGCTCTCGCTGGAACTGAAAATGGTCCATTTGGATTAGTATTATTCCTTGTTAACAAATGGAAATAAATCAACAAATACATTTCAATTAATGCAAAATATCACCTCTAGACTGAACATTCTTTCATGTATAATGAGACTGCAGCTCAGCTAAAACTTCATTCAAGTCTCTCTTGACCGCTTACTCTAAGTATACTCTGCCTAGAATAAATATTTTAAGTTTGCAGGTATCTGTGAGCAAAGTACATAATATCAACAGTATATCTTTAATCACTTATAGCAACACAAATAAAAGCTAAATAACATCAAGTCATACAAACTACATTTAACATGTATGTAAATCATTAGCAATATGTTTGACATTGCCCTTTAAAAAAAAGAAAAGAAAAAAGAAGGATCTTAGTATTGCAAATATTAATACATACAAGGGTACTTTAATTAGAAATGTCAGAAAATTTAATTCACAAGCAAAGTGTAATCCAGGCTGAACCAGAGGCACATGAGCAGCCAACTACAAGACCAAAAGAAAATTATTTTCATAAGACAAAAGGCTTTAATTCACAACTAAGATATTCTCTCTCACAATTGATGGAGACTTCTTCATAACTGTCAAAGAACTGTCCAGCAGTTGTGAGATGAAAATGCTGAACTTTGTATTAAACTCTTGAGTGTTCAAAACAATGTCCTTTTGGTTTTACTCATATATATATATATATATATGTATATATATATATATATATATATATATATATATATATATGTATATATATATATATATATATATATATATATATATATATATATATATATATATATTGGAAGAACATTCTTATTTTTGGGCCTGATTTACCCCTGCATGTGATGTACCTATTTTTGCAGGTATGTCCCTATTTCAGGCTTGATATATATATATATATATATATATATATATATATATATATACCTTCACAAAATGTTCTGAATCCCCCATTACAAAAGATTTCCAAAGCTTTTTTGTACACAGGAAAGCGTGCTACATGGCTAACATACTTAAGAGAGGACCCAAATCTTACATCTCCCACTTTCAGAAGCAAAAATAAAGGACTTTGCAAGTTAGATTTTAAAAATAGCATTCATGACAGTCTATAGATTTCACACTGCCTCTTTAATAATATGTGTATATTTTCACATCATTTCTGTCACTCTCAGCTTTTTAAACTTGTGTTTCTGAGTAATATCCCTCACTCCTACTGGAAGTGGAAAGAGTTATGTGCTATCTGTCATTCAAATGTTATGCTAATTTAGATTCCAAACATTTTGGATAGCTGTACCTATTTTCAATGGTTGCTGGTTAAGAGGAATAACTATAACCAAGGCTATGGTATCAAAGAACATTCCCCATTTTGTGAGCTGCTGTAATCTTGTAATTATTGTAAGTTAAGCACTCCATGTTGTGGATTGCACAAAGTGAAGCTTCCATAAAATGCATTAATGGCATTACAGCAAGTTTCAACATTCACTGTATTTTCTTTGAAATTGCAATTTAAAAAGTTGCAGTAATAACACTCACGTCTTTTACTTTTAATAGGCAGTCATGGATCTCTCTGTCTCTGTCTCTCACTCACTCTCTCTCTCTCTCTCTCTCTATGCAACAAGTGGTAATGTCTAGCAATTTAATGCTGAGACAATAAATGTACAATTGGCTGAACAGCATATGAGATACAGAAGAGACAGCAATCCAGCAATAAAGTGAAGATTTGAAATAAGTATTTTAACTGAAAGAAATTGTGTGACTATATTCACACACATAGTCAAAATATTTACACACACACACACACACACACACACACACACACACACACACACACACACACACACACACACACACACACGTTGTCACTATTGCAATATTGTAAATATTCCAGCAGTTTATATGTTTGTGTGAGTGTGTTTTTATGTGTAATTGTGTGTGTGTGTGTGTGTGTGTGTGTGTGTGGTTTCTGTGTATGTTTATACTTCATTTTCCACCTATGGCTACATCCTTTATTCAGGTATACTACAAGAGTTTGAGTGCTATATGCATGCAACATACTTGCTCGTTGCCACTTGCTTGAATAGGCATGTACTTGAACCTCCACTAATTCAATCTTCTGTAACTACTTAGCTCACATAGCTCTACCAGAACCCTAACTTTAAAGGAAAAACTCCTTTCCTACTCTCTTAATCTAGCCCCCTACTCCCTAAGCCCAAGTCCCCTTCTTGATTCTTAATCCTAAAAACACTTTCTTGCTCCTCAACCCTAAAACTTCCTTTCCTCTCCTAAAATTTAAAACTCCCTTCCTGTTCCCTCTTCATGCTCCTAACCCTGACTCCTTCTCTGTTCCCTAAACCTAAAATTCCCCTCCCACTCCCTAAACATAAAACTCCCTTCCCCCCTGGTGCCCTAATCCATACACTCACCCCCTCACCACAGCTGCTGTGCTTGCCAAGCTCGAACTTGAACAATGTGTTCAGGTAAGCGCTGTGGTAGCTAAACACCTGAATGTATATTTGAGTTCAGGCATGAGCAGCAGCCTACCAAAGCTACAATTCACTTGAGTCCCTATCTTCAACACAGCTGTTTTGGAGTGCTTGGGACTTAAGTACTTGTAGAACATCGCCTTTATTCCCCAACTGTAATACATTTATTTTACTATAGGGTGGACAGTACTGGGCTGTCAAGAATAATGACTGTGATGGGTTTCTTCTGTGTCTGAATAAACTTCCATTTATTATCAACAACAGAAATAGCACTGAGATAAAGGATAATACCTTCCATCCACAGAAGCAGCTAATGTCTTAATCACAGTCATGCAGCAGGAAATGACTATGGAGGTTCTTGTCACTCCCCAGCATCAGGAAGGAATTGTAACACTTCACTTGTGAAATTCATCTAGAAAGGCAGATAGCAAGCTATACTCCAATAATTTGGCCCATGTATTACTTGCTAAAAAAATAGCCTTTTTAAAGTTTATTTCATTTGGAGGTTTTCTACCCATCACTGCCTTCAAGCAAAGGTATGGTTATGTATACTCAGTGTAGTTAAATAAGTACATTTCATCTGAGCATCTCTTGAAACGTTATGTCTCAAGAGGCACAGAATATTTAGATCTGTTTAAACTAGTGCCTTCTACACAGAAGTATATAAAATGTGCATACTTGACAGAATGTGCCCGTAAAAATTACCTTGCTATGGTTAGAACTAGTGACTGTTGAAAATAATTTGTCACTTTCCCAAGTGTACAGGAGCCACATTTTAAGGAGTGAGTATATTTTAAACGATATATAAATGGTGGGGACAACATCACGAGGTTTGAGTACAAAATATAAATTTATGGTTACACTTCTGTCTTCACCTCTTCATTTAGTGTATTATTTAGCTGTGAGCCTTTGACAGCCATAACACCTCCCAGAGGCCAGCCTTACTGACAGTTTAGTTCCTTACTATAAAATCAGCTGATACTTTGTGGATGAGAATTTAAAGTGAGGTAGGACTTTTAAAATGATTTATAGCAACACTTTAAAATATATTTCTGTAAGCCTAGGTAAATTAACTATCTACAGGAAAAACGTTTAACTAGAAAATGAATGACTGCTTAATAAGGTTACCTTATGTGTCCAATAGTCGTGCACTCAAATATCTAGTTAAGTATGCTTGCGTAAGAAGAAACAATTATAAATTATATTCAAAGCATCTCGTTTCACTACTTAGGTACTTTTGTATACACCATGTTCTATGACCTAACCTTTTCAACACAGTTTTGTTTTTTGCTACATGCTTTTCCTTGACCAAAGCAAATCTCACATTATTAAAATGATTCTGCTTATAAGATGCACAACATTAAAAGCTGAACAGCTGGTTGCTAAGCATTCCTGAGTGAAGGGATTATATGAACATAAATAAAATATGCAGCTGCATCTGTGCACAGAATAGCTATAGCATTTTGTTGCTGCATTCCGTGGCAACAATGAGATATGTCTAGCATCTGTTCCTGTAAACTGAATAACTATGCAGTACTTTCCGAATAAGTAATCACGTACTGTGACCTGCTTGAGATTTACAAATTCCTCTGGCACTATGGTGTGAAATTATATTATTCCTGTCTAAGAAACCTAAATGAAATTTCCTGATGTCATAAAACATCACCAGAGGAGGTTATTATAGTGACCGAACAAGAAAGGAAATTAAACAAGTAGTCACTTCAACATACTGACATTTTAATTGAAGGTGATCTGAGAAGGTTAATGGATAACATATAACTTTTAATAACTGATGGACATATCCCTGTGTTCAATTTAACAAGTTCATAGATAACCAACAGTTTTGTTTTAAGAATTAAAAATCTGTAAAAATTATGAGATACTTTCTGAGCTGAAATATTCCTTGAAATAAGCAGGTGAACTTGTGTGTTATGAGAATTTTTCCTAATGACTCTTATGCACTGCTAAAAATAGGTTTAGCTTTTTTAACAAATAAAGGAATGCATTTTGATATTAGAAAATTGGGAAATATTATAATACTTGTTAGCTGAACAGGTTACATTATTTCTATTACTGACACAATGTAGGCCTTAACATTTTTCATTATGCAACTCCAGAATATCCATTATCTAGAAGACAATCTATATCAAGTGTAATGGTATTAACTTGCATGATACTGTGCAAGGATAACGTGACATTATGCCCTGTTTATGCATTAATAACCCCACTGTTCCCCATTTTTGCACATATGATTTGGGTATCATATCTTTCCAGATAATTCCTGTAATTGTAAGTACTATAAATATTGAAATGAAATGCATGCAGATGCAAAGTGTCTTAATACTGGGTTACATTCTGCACTCTTGCATTCTGCAGTATTTTTTTTTCTTTTTTTTTTCTTAATATCCCTTTGCCTTTCAAGATAAACATTGACACCTCTATGTAGAATTCAGATTGTAAGTACCTGAAATGTGTTGCCTGAATCATAGTAGGTTAAGGTCAAATCTGTCATACACAACAACTTCTAATGGCACTTTAGGAGAAGGTGCATGTGATCTTCGAGGGGGGGGGGTTGTCATTTGTTCTGGATGGTGACTTGCTGTGATGTTTTGATCTATTTGATGCAGGGAATCCTACAGACATGGATCTCAAATGAGAGGTTCCGATATTTATAGAGGAACACTGACATAGCCCGTATTAATTCTGTTGTATTTCTTTACCCCTACTGTTTCCACTACTATCTTTAGAAGCATCTATAGTGTAATGTGATATGACCCATTTGTCTGGACATTACCCAGTCCTCTTTCTCTTCCAAAACTAACTCCTATTTGAGTCTGGTAAGTCCTCAACAGTGTACAAATGGAGACAGAAAAGGGCACTTGGTGTGCCACTCTATTGTCTGCCATTTCCATATTTTGCTGGAAATCCTCATGTACAACATGGAGGACTCTGACACTATTACTAGATGACTCTCTGTGGCAGTTCACTGACCCTTATCAATACATGGCACATTTACTGCTGTGTAGGAAATGCTTTACATGTTTCCTGGGAAAGTTAATGCATATGCCTGCACCATCCACCGCTTTGTAAAGGTTTCAGTGTGGATACTGTTGCCCCTGAATTTCTGTCATCATCCAGAAGATGTTTATCTGAGTTTGGAGATACTGGTATGGTACCACATGGGGTTTTCTTCTTGCACAATTTGTAGTGCAATGTCACCAGGTATTTGACTTTGTGATCCAGTGTCACTTCCTGCAGAGATAATAACATATTGTGGGGTGTGAGAGCATACTATTAAACTGGGTGACAATGTGCCACATTCCACATAGTGTCTCATAAACATAACTATTATCATTAGCATTCTGCTGCTGATAACCTCTACATTTATTGGCATATGGGAACCTTTTGATGACCCTGTAAAGAATTAACTGATAACATTACTATTCAGATACTGGACTGCACTACTATATGCTGACTAATAGGGTGTGGAGGACACTTACCATGCACAATCTTTTCAACGTCATTATGTGCAGAAGTAGAGGATTCAGTTGTTAATTGTAACTATCATGTGTCACATGTAAACATTTCATTTCAGCATTCATTTTCCTATATAAATATGTTATTGTTGTCAAACCAGCCTTCCTGAGCAGATGTCTGGTGATGCTGTATATGTGGATAATATCCAGTGTACACACCACCTTTGATTATGCCAGTGCCATCATTGTTTGTTTCATAATCAACCCCACAAATGAAGAGGAGGTATTTATCATCTGGTGTTAAGGTAATACGTATTTGAGTGTCACCAGCAGTGCTATGTGCAACTGCATTCTACCTTCCTTTGCTCTGGTACACCCCACCAAATCATTGGCCCTCTTCTTGTGATGTATTAATGAGTGATTCTTTCCACCAAGACCATTAATATCCATAAATACTTGGTTCTAGGCCTTTACCCTCTCAACATGTTTGGGTCCCCTTTTCCAAAAATGCATTTGCCACATGACCCAAGTGCTACCATGAGGAAGCAGTTCTCCTTGTGGCCAAAGCTATCCTTTCTTTGTCTGAATCCCTGCTGCTGCTGCATCATTCATTTGCCTAAAATAACATGCCAAAGTCATATACTGAAACTATAGGTTCATTCACAAGCCAAATAACAGAGCAATGGAAGCATGCCTGCTTTCCTCAAAAATAAATCAAAGATACGAGTACAAAAACATGCAATACCCATAATAATTGACGCATATTACAAATCCCAATTCAAACAATTAAAGATGTGTTGTAACTTGTACAAAATCATCAAAAATTCATATCAGTATTATAATGTCATCTTATGCCATTAACAGTTTCCTATACTAATATTGTGGAAAAGCTCACTCATACTATACCATAGATTAATATAAGGAAAATGTTTGTTTGTTTTTGCTTTCTTGTGCTTTGTATTTTGTATTGCTTCATTGCCTTCTTCTGTTTTGTATATCGTGGTTTATTTTCTTTACCTTCTTTGTACTCTGCTTTTAATTACATATTTAAACTATGAAAGAGACCACCGCTGTGTCTCTTTTAAGTCACACTGAAATTAGAACAGGTCACTTAATGATAATTACTTGTGAACTGAGGGTGGAGCTAGGAACTAAACCTATTTAAGAGGTAAAATAAAACATGTCAAGACTTTACTGGAAAAGCTAAATCAGACTCTGACATAGATTGCTGTGAGGGAAAGGTTAGTTTGTGTTTGCTTTCTTGGATTTTTGTATTTCTTCATTGTTTTCTTCTATTTTCTATATTGTGGTTTATTTTCTTTACATTATGGTTTACTTGTATTCTGCTTTTAATTGCATATTAAACTCAGAAAGAGACCACAGCTGTGTCTCTTGTGAGTCTCACAGAAAGTTAATTTTCACCCCCCCCTAGCACTGTTGTGTTTTTTAAACTCAACTGTCTTTCTAGTTGCCTGCCCCTTATGTTAATTTGAAAACATTTTTCCTTCCCATTACTCTTTCATTGGCTATTGTAAGTTCAAAATTATCATTTTATGAAATCACTCCCCTTCAGCTATTTAAATTTATTGGCCATCCCACTGTATTCCATAGAGCCAGAATACAGTATGCCCACCCCCTTCCAATCTATCTTACTCTATTAAAATTAGTGGCTCTCCATATAGATAGCTAAAGGCTTAAGTTACCCCCTCTTTCATATCTAACTGTTTAGTGTACACTGCAGTTCTTAGGATATTAACCCATTTTTTCCATCCTACTTTTAAAATCAGCAGCATCTAGTCCAAGACCACCAGTTATAGGAGACCCACATTCTGCCTGTCAGTAGTCATCTTGAGATTAGTGCTTCTGTTTTGTTCCTGCTGCAAAAAAGGAGTATAGAGATATTATTCCTTGGAGACTGCTGATCACCATAAAGCCTAATAACTGCTTTATAGGTGAAATCTTGGAATTTGTGCTTATTTTTTGCTCTTGGTGAGAGAAGGAGCAGAGTGCACTGATTCCTGACTGTTTCTGATTGGGCAGTGAGTGTCGGTGTTGGACCTTCCTGATTTGTCTGGTTGCCATTCAAGGCATCTACCAGGAAAAGGCTACAACAAGCCTACAGACCCTTGCATCACCTGGAATAAAACTGTTGATCAGCAAAGCGACTGTGGCCTGCTTCTCATTTATTTATTTATTTATTTTATTTTACATTTGTTAACCGGGAAATTCCAACTGGACCAGGTCCATTTACAGTGGAGGTCTGGGGAGAAAAGCTCTGAAACATTGTTACATGATACTGGGAGATTTCAACTACCCAAACATTGACTGGGATAACTACTCAAGTACAAACTCCTTTGCCCAACGCTTCCTAAAGTTTATAAACTCAAACGCCCTGGAACAGCTGGCCACCATGCCCACAAGAGGTGACAATATATTGGACCTGATCATCACCAACATGGGGGATCAGTGCTCCTCACCAGAGGTAAACCCCTCGCTGGTAAGATCAGATCATATACTAATCACACTGGACAGCCACATCCCGACCCCACCCCCAGTCAAGGAAACCATTGTGAAAAACTTTTCAAAAGCCAACTTCACACTTCTCAAGACCGAGGTGGAAAGTTTTAAAGCCCCCTTGCTAAAGGATAATTCTGCCCAAACCACAGAATCCTTTACAAATACATTCTATGAGCATCTACAGGAATGCATGGATCGAGCCATCCCAAGTAAAACCAAGACTCACTCCTCCAAAAAGAGGAAACCAGTCTAGTGGTCCCCGGCCATAAATAAGCTATACAACAGAAGGAGGAAACTAGTACATGATAGAGCAAAATCCCAAAAAGGAAAGGCATCACTGAGCAATATCAACAAGAAACTACGATCCCTCATAAAACCATCCAAGGCCAGTTTCGAAAGAAAAATTGCCAAGGACTCTAAAGATAACCACAAAGCCTTCTTTAGCTATGTCAGAAATCTAGGTGGCAACTCTCAGATATGCTCTGAGCTAGTGCAAAATGGCAAAAAATACACTAAACCAACTGACATTGCAAACATCCTGGCTGACAGGTTCAGTGCAAACTTCACCCTCCCCACCCCCAAAAGGGCCCGTGTCCATCCCAGAAGAATGCAGAGCCCCAGACATCACAGACACACAGGTAAAAACAGCCCTCTCCAAAGCTAAAAACACAGTATCAATGGGACTGAATGGTGTCCCAGGCTGCATCTTATACAAGCTCCAAAAGGAACTAAACCCACACCTAAATTCACTGTTCAAACTCAGCCTTACCACAGGCTATGTACCCAAAGAATGGTGTACAGCAACAGTCATCCCGCTCCACAAAGGTGGTGCCACAACAGAACCTGGGAACTATCGCCCTATAAGCCTGACTAGCCTGGTCTGCAAAGCTATGGAGCGAATCATCATGGAACTCATAAACAGAGACATTGGGAACCTCAAGACACTGTACCCTACCCAATTCGGCTTTGTTAAAGGCATATCCTGCCTCCTAAACCTAGTTGACTTCTTTGAAACAGTTACCAAGGCCATAGATGAAGGAAAGGTAGTCCACACAGCCTACCTGGACCTCGCTAGGGCCTTCAACACCATTCCCCACTCTGGCATCATAGATAAGCTCACCAGCTTGAACATTAACCCCTATGTCACGAGATGGGCTGCCAACTGGCTCAAGGATAGAACACACATAGTCAGAGTTGCGGGTGCCATGTCAGACTCTAAGCCAGTTACAAGTGGCGTCTCACAGGGCTCAGTCCTGGGACCCCTCCTGTTCAGTATATACTTCTCTGAGGTACAGGCAAGCACGGGAGGACTATGGCTGACCAATTTCACAGATGACTGCAAACTGGGGGCCATAATCGACTCTCTGGCTGACACAGGCATCCTCCAGAAGGGTCTCACAGAGACAGATATCTGGTGTCAGAACCATGGCCTCAAGCTAAATGCTAAAAAATGCATAGTCATCCCCTTTGGGAAAAACAAAGTGCCCACGAATTATCACATAGGTGGTAATCCACTAAGTACGGAAGATGTAATTAGGGACCTGTGGACCTAGGTAGATAGCAACCTCTCCTTTGATAACCACATTGCCAAAGTGGTTAGAAATTCCTTCTATGTAGCCCACCTAATCACAAAAGGGTTTACATCTAGATCAAGAGAGGTCATTGTGCCCCTCTACTCATCACTCATTAGGTCCATAATAGAGTATGCAATAGCTGGAAAGACCACAGAAGTTCCTCACCAAGAGGATCATGGGCCTCAAACAGTTGCCCTATACAGCTCGACTAAAGAAACTCCAGCTCTACTCAGTTGCTTACCGCCTGTCTCAGAGGTGATCTCTGCCTGATGTATAAGGCCATGTGCAACCCGGAATTAATGGACATGCTCCACCTCAAGAAAACCAAATTTCTTAGAGCCACACGCTCCAGTGAATTAAACCTCAACACAACAATAAACAGGACATGCGGGAGGGATATATTCCTGTCCCAGAGACTTCCCTGGCTCTGGAATAGAATCCCAATTTTTGTTAGGCAAAGCCCCTCACTGACACTCTTCAAGAGGAATCTTGACGAGTGGATGGGAAATCGTAAATTCACCCCTGGGATCACTTCAATGGCCCTGCTTGACAGAGGCACAGGAAACTAATTTAAAAGGGAGGCGAAAGCCAACACCTTCTGGCTAGGCTTATAAATGCCCTTGGGTAGATAGCCTAGTACCTACCTATGAACCTATGAACCTAACAAAAGAAAAAAAGAGAGAAGCAAATTTATACAGTGTTATACAAAGGTCATTTAAATAATACAACATGGAGTTAGACATTTTGCCAGACAAACACTGAAAATATATAAAATAAATTGGAAAAAGACATTTTCCAGGAGAAACAGGCAGGAATTCCATTTAATGTGCAGATATATAACGATTGTGACAAAAAGAGGCACAATTGCCTGCTATGAGAAATAGCAACTAATAGCCAGAGTTATTGGCTGGGTTTAATACTGTAGAGGGATAAAGTGAGTAGCTTGGAAGTTGGAAAAATAAGGGGGGAGATGGGAGAGTAAAAGTTAAGTGATACAAGGACATAACCAGGTGTTTAGTAGATGTGATTTGAGGGAGTTTTTGAATTGTGGGGTGGTAGAGGCAGTGGTCAGAGAATGGGGGAGGGAATTCCAGTTTTTAGCAAAGGTGTGAGGAAAAAGTGCTTTGCCTGCAGTATTCTTTGCCCTGGAGATGCAAAGGAGAGATTTGTCAGTAGATCGGAGATGCCAATTTGCAGTGTAATGGGTAAGAAGATTGGATATTGATGTTTTTTGTTCAGGATACTTAAGGATGTTATATTCAATAACTAGCTGGTAGTAGTTAGGTAGTTGTGATAACTCTAGCCATTTTAGTTCTTTTAGTGCAACGCAGTGATGTGTTCTGTAACTGGAGTTTGTAGCAAACTTGACTATCTTATTGAAACAGGATTCTAGCTTGTTTAGGTCACTTTTTCTAATATGGGTGAAAATAGGTGCTGCATACAGTAGTGTGGACAGAAGGTGACTCTAGGCAAGGGTGACTCTTGCTTGGTGTGAGAGAAAGTTTTTGTGCCTATATAGTGCGCCCATTTTTTTGTGAACCAATTTGATGGTTTGTGAGATGTGGATATCGAAGTGAAAATTGTTGTCAATTTCAATACCAAGAAGTTTGGTGTGGTCAGAAGGGGAGATGGTAGTGCCGTTTTTAGAAGTGATGGAAAAGGACAGGACAGCTTTTGATTTGTTAGGGGAAAATAGTAGTAGTTTTGTCTTATTGGGGTTTAGGATTAGTTGGATACCTGAGATCCATTTTTCTACAGAGTTAAAGGTTTCCTGGGTAAGTTGCTGTAGAATGGTGGGAGACGAGGCAGTGCAGATCAGGCATGAATCATCTGCATATTGAATAAGTGTGCCATGCTGGGTAGAGCTATTCAGGTTGTTTGTGAAAATAGAAAAGAGAAGTGGGCCCAGTATAGAGCCTTGTGGGACTCCTACAGTAGTTGGAAGTTGGGGGGATAGTGCTCCTTGCCATTGGACAGATTGTTGCTTGTCAAATAGGTAGCTTCTGAACCAGGCTATGGCAGATGGGGTGAAAGATAGTGAAGCTAGAGAATCTAGCAGAATGGAGTGAGAGACCATGTCAAATGCCTTTGAGAGGTCCAAGAAAATGGCTGATGTATATTTGTTGTCATTCCTGTGAAAGTTAGCTAGATTAGAGAATGAAAGAAGAGCAGTGGTTGTGCTGTGATGAGGGTGGAAGTCATGTTGTGTGGTAGAGAGGAGCTGATGTGTGTTCAGGAATTTCATGACTTGCAAATGGATGCATTTCTCTAGAATTTTAGATAGGGGGCATAAGATGGCAATGGGTCGGTAGTTTGAGAAGTCATAGGAGTTAACCCCTTTACGAAGAGGAATAATATATGTTACTTTCCAGAGTTTGGAAATATAGGATTCCTGTATGGAGTGGTCGATTAAGACGGAGATGGGGTAAGATAGTCAGAGGCCATTGTTATGAAGGTAGCAGGTAAGTTATTGGCTGCAAGGGTGGTGGGTTTAAGTTTTAAAAGGAGTTTCTTAATTGCAGAGGTGGGGACAGGTGATAGAGTAAAGGAGGGAGTCTTTTCCGTTTGATTGGTTTGGGTATGTGATGGACTATGATTGGTTAGTTGGCTGGATAGAGCCAAGATGGATTTTGTGAAGTGGTGGTTAAATTGAGTGGCTCTGGCTAAATTACTATCTGTAGAGTTTGGAGCTGGAGTAGTGATTTTGCCTGGTTTTAATAAGGAGTTAATAGAATGCTAGAATTTTTGTGGATTTTTTTGAGTATTTGTTTCGGGCACTGAAGAAGTAGTTTTGTTTATTTTATTTAGTTTGAGGCGCGGCCTGATTTCTAAGCTGTTGGTAGTTTTGCTTGGAACTGGCGGTGTTTTCTCTTTTCCAAATTTTCCAGGCTTTATCTCTGGCTTTTAGTAGGGCTCTAATGTCCCTACTTAGCCAAGGTGCATAGTTAGCTTTCACTCTAATTTTCCTACTGGGGGCGAGTTTGTTAAGAATGTTAATAAAAGTAGTATTAAAGTAGTCAACTGCCTGGTCTAATCCAATGGTTTGTAGTGGTTCCCAGTTACAGTGGCTGAGATCAGTACTGAGATAATGTGGGGTAAGGTTGTGGTCATCCCATATTAGTTTGTAAACAATGGGTTTGGGTAGGTTGGAGTGTGTGCGTAGTAGGAATGTGGGGAGGTGGTCACTGAGACCATATGGAAGGCAACCTACCTGGTAGCTTTGTTTGGAGTAGTTGATCAGAGTCCAATCAAGAATAGATTTTTTTTTCGATTTTGTATCTATTCTAGTGGGCTCTTCAATCAGTTGAGAGAACCCATATAGATTAATATGGTTAGTGGGGTTGTTGGAATCACAAGCTGTCCAGTCAGTATTTAGGTTACCTAAAAGAATAGTTTCTTGTGGTAGGTTATCTTTTGTCCAGTGTAGGATTTCTTCTTTTGTTACCTGGGGGTATATAGCAGCAAAGAATATTGATTTTCTTTGTTTTATTTATGGAAAGGACAGTAAACAGAGTTTCAGCACTGAGAAATTTAGGTGGTGTGATCTTGAGGAGTTGGAGGTTCAGTGTGCTCTTAAAGAGTATGGCTACCCCACCTCCTTTTCTGCCTACTCTATCCAATCTTAAGGTATTATAACCTGGGGGGAGGAAGTCTTCATTTTGGATGCTAGGGTTTAGCCATGTTTCTGTGATTGCCAGTATGTCAGGAGTGTAGTGAGCTATAAATGCGTGCAGTTTAGATATCTTGTTGGTGATACTTCTTATGTTGATATTAAGAATCAGGAGGTCATATATCTGTTTGGTTTTGAGAGGGCCTTGATTAGGGTGTATATCACTAGAGGTTAGTATTTTCTTTATGGATGATAGTATGTGCTTTATAATGTTTGTTATTTGTGAGTTGGATCTATGTGAGTTTTTTCTACAGTTCTATCTTGGTATTGCAATGTTGTGCGAGTAAGGTGTAGTATTAAGATTTAGAATTGTAGGGCTGATGAAGAGGTTTGCGTGAGTTTGTGAGGGTGTGGAAATGTGTGTTATATGATATGTGTTATTTTGTAGAGGTAAGTTTGTTTGTATGGATGTGATAAAAGCTAGAGATATGAGTGCTGAGTGCTAATGATAGGGATGATAGTGTTGTTAGCATGATTGTATGTTAGACATGTTATGGTGATGGTAGCTAGGTGATTGAGGTGAATGAGTTTATGTGGTTCTTTAGGAGGATGGGTGAAGTGTGGAGGTATGTCTATCAAATATGTGTTGTTTGGAAGTGGGAGGGGTGTATTAATTGAAGTTGATGTTGAGTGAGTGACTGGTGTAGGTGGAGGTCAGGTGGTATGGTCAGGTGATGAGGGCTTTGAATAAATGTAGGTATAGAGGGGCCAGGTGGGAAATGGGGGCAGGGTAGGGGAGCAGATTGAGCCGAGCGAAGCGAGATGAACAGAGTGGAGCACGACCAGATCGCAAGGTTACAGAAACAATCAGGTTCCCCTTTTCTTTGAGGGAAAACAGTAAGTAATCTGTCCGAGTGATCTAAAAATAGCAGATTCAACTTACAGCTTAAAATATAGATGGGAGAGGCCTACTGGGAACTTTCAGTGCCGCAGAAACCCTGAGCGCTTAAGTTCAACCTTAACACTTATGGTATTATGCAGAAGGCATTAAGGGAATTTATAAATTATAATAACTTTGCAACTGTTGTTTCAGAAAGATTAAGCACTTACATCAAGGTACACTGACGGCCAGAGGGGGCTCATCTTAGGATTGGTGCTATTGTTTTGCTCCTGGTGAGAAAAGAAACAAAGCAGGATTGTATCCAAAATGCAGAGTAGTAGTTAGGCACTAACTATTCAGGTGAATCTTCTCTTTTCATCATTCTTGACAAAGCTAAGTCTTTCTTTGCAGCAAGTATTGCTTGATTAGCTGCTGTCTAACCTAACTTCAGAATATCTCTCTAAGTACGTTATCCATAAATTATCAGGGTCTACTTATTAGTTTCCCTGTCAGTGCCCTGTATGGATGTAGATACCTTAAGTTGATATTCTTCCTGTAAAAGCACCCTTGAAATTAAACCAGTATCTAGTTGCACACAGGGGAAGTAGTTTACAGTGACAAGTGCTGTTCCCAGGGTTGCAAACCAGATACTCATGACATTACTTTATATTCTCACTGAAACTGTCTAATCAATAAAAAATGGTCTATTTACATGGATATGAACTTTTCCACTATCTCCTTTATCAGCTTGGTGGATATGGGCATCGTAAAGCAATGCAGAAATTGCCTCATGTTTACTGACAACCAGTTAATTCTCAAACAAACTGATATGATACATGTGAGATGTATTTAAACAATGTCACTGGAGGCAATGGTCTCACATAAAAGCACTTATAATGTCAATCAGGTTGTCAGTAATACACATGCTGCACTCACCATACACAGTTCAAAGCAGACACATAGACCACATATGCTGAGGCACTTAAATGTAGCCTTCCTAAACCCCCAAAGGCCTCCTAGATGAAGTATACATAGCAAATACCCTCAGCAGCCCTTAATGCACCCTTTCAGAACAACATCCACATCAACACGTATAGCCACATCTCATGGAGTCTCTACTTCTAAGTCCATAAGGCAAGCCACCACACAATCCAACATTCTGGTCTTTGGAGACTCCACTGTGAGACATACTGATGTCCCTTTTACCAGACTGAGTAAGGAGAAATGTCACGGTCAGTTGCATATCAGGGGCCAGGATCTGCTACTTTATACTTGCACTCACGTCACTGGACCACAAGTAGCAGTATGACTCAGTCATAGTCCATTTGGATGTAAATGACATGAGACGTACCTCCCTAGGCTATATGAAGAGAGACATGGTGCTCTCAGAATATGTGTCCCAGGCTGGTATGAGCCTAGCACTGAGCAGCATTTTACATTCTCCAAGGATGATGCCACACTATGAACAGAAGATGACTGACTTAAATAATTGGCTTAATTTCTTTCTTTTTAAGGGGGAGCAATATTTGTTAGCATGGAAGAAGATGGTCAACAAACCACACTGCTTTGCCAGGGATGGTCTGCACCTCTCTCCTCTAGGCTTTCAAATATTAGCTAAAACATTATCCTCTCCCATAGTGCCTTTTTTCAGGTGATGCCAAGCTGAAAGTACTTCTATTATAGCAAGCCAAAACCAAGAAAATCTAAAGGTATTACTGCTCAATGCCAGGAAATAAACTAAAAACTTCACTCCCTACAAGCTCTCCTCACCCTAGAGAATGCTAAAGTATGTGCAGTCACTGAGATATGGTTCAAAGCAACAGACAGCACACCAGCAGCACAAGGCTATAATGCCTTCCACACATTTAGACAAGCTACTACACAGACAGGGACTAAACGTGGAGATGTCTCTATTTACATCAAAAATAAATATGGTCAAACAAGACAATGCACTTCAGCTTCTCCACATTCAAATTACCATGGGCAAAATCCCATACCACTTCTTTGCAAACTGTAGGTCCCCTATATGACCCAGGAAACCCATCACATGAATTTAAACTTATTAAGGATACTCACCTGGTACAGCGGTAGCATTGTTGTCTCACAGCAAGAGGCTCTCCTGTTCGATTCTTGGCTGGAGTGCCTTCTGTGTGGAGTCTGCATGTCCTCCCCACAGTTGAGTGGCCTCCAAAAGACATACGTGAATGGGCGTGCCTTCGATGAAGGCTGGTGTCAGGCTGGCTACTCGGCACCACTAAAAATCTACTGCCAATCATTAGCGGACCGAAGTTCCGCTGTGGCGACCCTTAACCGGAAAAAGCTGAAAAGACAAACAACAACAACCATCCAATCCAATACCATATTCATGAGTGACATTAATCACCCCAGTATTAACTGGGAATCATATATGACACTAGACGTACAGGCAGAAAGATTCCTGAATTTTGTAAACACAAACTCACTGGACTAGATTGTTAATACACCAACCAGGGGTGTAAACATACTGAATCTGGTCCTCAATAATATGGGAGAGTGCTGCACACTTCATAGAGTAATGTCTTCTCTGGTAAGGTCAGACCACAAAATGGTCTCCTTTGAAGTAAAACTAAAACCTGGAACCCCAGCTAACCCTGGAATAGTCAGGAGCTAATCTAAGGCTAACTTCCTACTGTTATGTGACAACCTGGCAAAATTTCAAGCCCACATAAACCCTGAGAACACTGCTGCATAGGTGGAACTGTTGAGAGAAACCCTACACAAACATGTTAATAGCTGCACAAAGGCAGCTGTATCCACCAGGAAGAAGTACAGAATTAACTAAAACAAAAGCCACCCTGGTGGAATCACAACATCAAAAGGCTGTATAACAGAAGGAAGAAAATCATGGCAAAATGAGGAGGTGTACAATCCAGCAGGAAAAAGGCACTCTCGTCAAACTAAACAAACAACTCAGAGGACAAATAAATCTACCAAACCAAATTTCAGGGAAATTTGGCCTCTCAGGCCAAGGACAACCACAAAAGATTATTTTGCTATGCCAGCAACCTCAAAGGCAATACACAATTGTGCACAAAGCTCATTGTTAATGGAGCCACCTATACTGAGCCAGGAGATATAGCAAGCCTACTGGCCAACAAATTCAGCTCTGACTTTACCCTTCTCTCCCCCTCAACCTCCCCTCAAGAAATACCATCAAATATAACTCCCCTTACTATTGCTAGGGAACAGGTCCTTAACTCTCTCTAAGACTAAGAAAGTACAGTTGTGTACACCTACCATAAATGTAGATGTTCGAGTGTCTTCACTGTTGCAGTCATGACTGTAGGGTTCTCCCCTGCCGGCAGGCAGCCCCAGGTCAGCCAGAATCCCAAAGTCTGGGTCTGGCGTCGGTTGTTCAACCATGCTCCCTGACGTCAGAGCGCCAGGAGTACAAAGCTGACAGCCGACGCCATCTTCTCCAGTTTTTCTTGCCCCAGATGTCAGGAGTCCCAAAATGAAAAAGGTCCCATAACCTTTGCAAATACTCCTCAAAAGAATGGTGAAAAAAGGAAATACACAAAGGTAAAAATAAGAGGGGACAGGAGGGAGGGAAACCCAGACTGCAACAGTGAAGACACTCGAACATCTACATTTATGGTAGGTGTACACAACTGTACTATGTTCATCGTGTTTCACTGTTGCAGTCATGACTGTAGGGTAGAATCCCAAAGCTGAAAGAAAGGGAGGTGGTCATAAAGAGGAAGGGGCAGCTAAAAGGCCATGCAAGACTGCAGAGGCAAAGCCTGCCCTAGACGTAGAGTAGAAAGGAAGATTGTAGTGCTTAGAAAATGTATGCACCGAACTCCAAGTTGCAGCTTCCAAAATATCCTTGGTAGGAACTCCCCTGAGGAAGGCCGCAGAAGTGGCAGCAGCTCTGGTGGAATGAGTCCGTATACTCCCTGGGATTTGCTTTCCATGGTGAGAATAACAAAATCTGATTCCATGAGCAATCCATTTAGAAATGGTCTGTTTTGAAATGGCTTTACCTTGGGAACTGGAAGCATAAGAAACAATTGTTCTGATTTTCTGATGTCCTTAGTTATGTTCAGGTAAAAACGTAGCTGTGTACATCCAAGGAATGCAAGATCCTTTTCCCTTTATTTTGAGGAGTGGGGAAAAAGTTGGCAAGTGTATAGTTTGATTTAAAGCCACTTTGGAAACCACCTTAGGCATGAAGGTAGGATTATAGTCCTCAAAGATACCCTGTCTTGATGAAAAATAATATAAGATTCCACAGCCATTAGAGCTTGTAACTTTGAAACTCTCCTGGCAGAGGTTAGGGCTAACAGGATGGCTGTCTTCCAAGATAAAAACTTGATGTCAGAAGAAGCAGCAGGCTCAAAAGGAGGCAAAGTTAGTTTTTCCAAAACATAGTTGAGATCCCAAGCAGGAATAGGAGGAGATCTAGGAGGTCTTAAGTTCTTAGCTCCTCTGAGAAACTGTCGCATGAGCTGGTGGGAAAAGATGGGAGGGTCTGTATTATAATGAGCAGAAATAGCAGAGGCATGTATTTTAATGGAAGAGAAAGAGAGACCCTTATGTAAGAGATCTGTCAAGTAAAGTAAAATTAAAGAAATGTTGGGAAGAATAGGATCAGAATCCTGAGCCTACATCCAGGAACAAAATCTTTTCCATTTTCCTGCATAAGATTTTCTAGTGCTAGGACGTCTGGCTTCCAAAATGACATCCATAACCTGCTTGGGCAGTAAAGAAGAAATCAAAGGCCCTGGATTAACCAGGCCGCCAGGCTGAGAGTTTTGACATGAGAGTGTAGAACCTGACCCTGATGTTGAGACAGAAGGTTCGGAGACTGAGGTAAAACCCAAGGGGGCTCCAGGCATAGGTTTTTTAGAGTTGGATACCAAAACTGCCGAGGCCAATTTGGAGCAAGCAAGATGATCATCTTGGACTTGTCCTGTTTTATCTTCAATAAAACCCATGGAAGACGAGGGAGAGGCGGAAAGGCATATCCCGAGAGGTTCCTCCAACTGAATGACAGGGCGTCCACTCTCCAAGCTTCTGTGTGGAAAATCCTGGTGCAAAAAGTCTGTAGCTGATGATTGAGATGGGATGCAAAGAGGTCTATGTGAGGACATCCCCAGACTGCTGTTATCATCTTGAATATTTTGGTGTCCAGCATCCACTCATGTGGATCTGAAAGATGTCTGCTCAGACTGTCTGCCAGGAAGTTTAGTTTCCCTGGTAGAAACTGAGCTTGAAGATCCAGATTGCAAGATAGAGCTGTGTCCCATAGATCCATGGCTAGTCTGCAAAGGGGTAGGAATGAGATCCCCCTTGCTTGTTTATGTACCACATAACTGTGGTGTTGTCTGTCCGTATTAACAGTTGTCCTGGTTGTAAAAGATTCCTGAAGGCCAATAGAGCTTTCTGAATGGCTAACATTTCCTTTAAACTGATATGCAGGTGCTTCTGATCCTTTGTCCAAAGGCCCTGCAAACAATTGCCCTGAAAATGGGCTCCCCAAGCGTAATCCGAGGCGTCCATGGTTAGAATCTGAGAGGCGGGAGGCAGACGGAAGGGCTTCCCTTTGTTTAGAGCACATGCCCTGGACCACCAAAGAAATTCCTTTTGAAGGCAAGGAAGAATGGGGATCAGTATGTCTAAACTGTGGCAATGCTGAGACCATACACTTTTTAGGTACCACTGTATTTTCCTCATGTGTAGTCTTGCATATGGTACGAGAAGGATGCAGGAGGCCATGTAACCCAAAGCCTGCAGGAATTTCCATGCAGATAGATGAGTTAAAGTTGCCAAAGTTCCGAAAGTTGAAGCCAGCTGTAACTGTTTTTCGGATGTCAGAAATGCCATCTGGGTAGTGGTGTTTAGAAGTGCACCCAGAAAAGTTATCTGTTGCGATGGTGTCAAATTTGACTTTTTTATGTTTACAGAGAATCCCAGGAACTTGAGGAGGTTCTGTACAAATTCTAGATGCTGGAGTAAGACATCCTTGCTGTCTGCCTGAATTAGACAATCATCCAGATAAGGGTAAATTTGAATTCCCTTGAGTCTGCAGTAAGCCACTACTGGAGCCAGGCATTTGGTGAAGACCCTGGGTGCAGTAGATAATCCAAAGGGCAGCGCAGAGAATTGAAAGTGCCTCGATCCCGCTTTGAACCTGAGGTATTTTCTGTGATCCTGCCTGATGGGAATGCCTCCTTTAAATCCAAAGTTACCATCCATGCATTTCTGGACAGCATTGGAAGCAGCTGCTGTAGAGTAAGCATCTTGAATTTTGGAATCTCTAGAAAGGTGTTCAAGACCGACAGATCCAGAATGGGTCTCCATGAGTTTTGCTTCCTTGGGACTAGAAAAAGCCTTGAATAAAACCCTTTTCCCATCTCTGAAAGAGGAACCAGTTCTATGGCATTCATAGCCAAAAGAGCTTCCACCTGGTTTAAGGCCTCCATCCATTGATGTTTTGGAAGGTCTGGCCATCCGCTTGGCCTTGGCAAGGTATGAAAATGGAGTGAGTGACTGGTGTAGGTGGAGGTCAGGTGGTATGGTCAGGTGATGAGGGGCTTGAATAAATGTAGGTATAGAGGGGGCCAGGTGGGAAATGGGGCAGGGTAGGGGAGCAGATTGAGCCGGCCGAGCCGAGATAATGGAACAGAAGTGGAGGCACGACCAGATCGCAAGTTGATTACAGAAACAATCAGGTTCCCACTTTCTTTGTGAGGGGAAAACAGTAAGTAATCTGTCACGAGTGCGATCTAAAATAGCAGATTCAACTTACAGCTTAAAAATATAGATGGGAGAGGCCTACTGGGAACTTTCAGTGCCAAGTAGAAACCCTGAGCGCCTTTTAAGTAAGTTCAACCTTAACACGCTTATGGTATTGATACTGCAGAAGGCATTAAGGGAATTTATAAATTATAATAACTTTGCAACTGTTGTTTCAGAAAGATTAAAGCACTTACATCAGGAAGGCGGCCACTGATGGCCAGAAGGGTGCCTCATCTTAGGATTGGTGCTATTGTTTTGCTCCTGGTGAGAAAAGAAAACAAAGCAGGATTGTATCCAAAATGCAGAGAGTAGTAGTTAGGCACTAACTATTCAGGTGAATCTTCTCTTTTCATCATTCTTGACAAGCTAAGTCTTTCTTTGCAGCAAGTATTGCTTGATTAGCTGCTGTCTAACCTAACTTCAGAATATCTCTCTAAGTCGTTATCCATAAATTATCAGGGTCTACTTATTAGTTTCCTGTCAGTGCCCTGTATGGATGTAGATACCTTAAGTTGATATTCTTCCCTGTAAAAGCACCCTTGAAATTAAACCAGTATCTAGTTGCACACAGGGGAAGTAGCTTCTCTTACAGTGACAAGTGCTGTTCCAAGGGGTTTGCAAACCAGATACTCATGACATTACTTTATATTCTCACTGAAACTGTCTAATCAATAAAAATGGTCTATTTACATGGATATGAACTTTTCCAACTTATCTCCTTTATCAGCTTGGTGGATATGGGCATCAAGTAAAGCAATGCAGAAATTGCCTCATGTTTACTGACAACCAGTTAATTCTCAAACAAACTGATATGATACATGTGAGATGTATTTAAACATATGTCACTGGAGGTGGCAATGGTCTCACATAAAAAGCACTTATAATGTCAATCAGGTTGTCAGTAATACACATGCTGCACTCACCATACACAGTTCAAAAGCAGACACATAGACCACATATGCTGGAGGCACTTAAATGTGGCCAGCCTTCCTAAACCCCCAAAGGCCTCTGATGAAGTATACATAGCAAATACCCTCAGCAGCCCTTAATGCACCCTCTTTCAGAACAACATCCATCAACACGTATAGCCACATCTCATGGAGTCTCTACTTCCTAAGTCCATAAGGCAAGCCACCACACACAATCCAACATTCTGGTCTTTGGAGAGACTCCCACTGTGAGACATACTGATGTCCCTTTTACCAGACTGAGTAAGGGAGAAATGTCACGGTCAGTTGCATATCAGGGGGCCCCAGGATCTGCTACTTTATCACTTGCACTTTCACGTCACTGGACCACAAGTAGCAGTATGACTCAGTCATTAGTCCATTTGGATGTAAATGACATGAGAGGTGCATTACCTCCCTAGGCTATATGAGGAGAGACATGGTGCTCTCAGAATATGTGTCCCAGGCTGGTATGAGCCTAGCACTGAGCAGCATTTTACCTTCTCCAAGGATGATGCCACACTATGAACAGAAGATGACTGACTTAAATAATTGGCTTAATTTCTTTCTTTTTAAGGGGGAGCAATATTTGTTAGCATGGAAGAAGATGGTCAACAAACCACACTGCTTTGCCAGGGATGGTCTGCACCTCTCTCCTCTAGGCTTTCAAATATTAGCTAAAACATTATCCTTCCCCATAGTGCCTTTTTTCTGGTGATGCCAAGCTGAAAGTACTTCTATTATAGCAAGCCAAAACCAAGAAAATCTAAAGGTATTACTGCTCAATGCCAGGAAATAAACTAAAAACTTCACTCCCTACAAGCTCTCCTCACCCAAGAGAATGCTAAAGGCCTATGTGCAGTCACTGAGATATGGTTCAAAGCAACAGACAGCACACCAGCAGCACAAGGCTATAATGCCTTCCACACATTTAGTCAAGCTACTACACAGACAGGGACTAAAGGTGGAGATGTCTCTATTTACATCAAAAATAAATATGGTCAAACAAGACAATGCACTTCAGCTTCTCCATTCAAATTACCATGGGCAAAATCATACCACTTCTTTGCAAACTGTAGGTCCCCTATATGACCCAGGAAACCCATCACATGAATTTAAACTTATTAAGGATACTCACCTGGTACAGCGGTAGCATTGTTGTCTCACAGCAAAGCAGGCTCTCCTGTTCGATTCTTGGCTGGAGTGCCTTCTGTGTGGAGTCTGCATGTCCTCCCCACAGTTGAGTGGCCTCCAAAAGACATACGTGAATGGGCGTGCCTTCGATGAAGGCTGGTGTCAGGCTGGCTACTCACCACTAAAATCTACTGCAATCATTAGCGGACCGAAGTTCGCTGTATGACCCTTAACCGGAAAAAGCTGAAAAGACAAACAACAACAACCATCCAATCCAATACCATATTCATGAGTGACATTAATCACCCCAGTATTAACTGGGAATCATATATGACACCAGACGTACATGCAGAAAGATTCCTGAATTTTGTAAACACAAACTCACTGGACTAGATTGTCAATACACCAACCAGGGGTGTAAACATACTGAATCTGGTCCTCAATAATATGGGAGAGTGCTGCACACTTCATAGAGTAATGTCTTCTCTGGTAAGGTCAGAACACAAAATGGTCTCCTTTGAAGTAAAACTAAAACCTGGAACCCCAGCTAACCCTGGAATATTCAGGAGCTAATCTAAGGCTAACTTCCTACTGTTGTGTGACAACATGGCAAAATTTCAAGCCCCCATAAACCCCGAGAACACTGCTGCCTAAGTGGAACTGTTGAGAGAAACCCTACACAAACATGTTAATAGCTGCACAAATGCAGCTGTATCCACCAGGAAGAAGTACAGAATTAACTAAAACAAAAACCACCCTAGTGGAATCACAACATCAAAAGGCTGTATAACAGAAGGAAGAAAATCATGGCAAAATAAGGAGGTGTACAATCCAGCAGGAAAAAGGCACTAAACTAAACAAACAACTCAGAGGACAAATAAAGTCTACCAAACCAAATTTCATGGAAATTTGGCCTCTCAGGCCAAGGACAACCACAAAACATTATTTTGCTATGCCAGCAACCTCAAAGGCAATACACAATTGTGCACAAAGCTCATTGTTAATAGAGCCACCTATACTGAGCCAGGAGATATAGCAAGCCTACTGGCCAACAAATTCAGCTCTGACTTTACCCTTCTCTCCCTCTCAACCTCCCCTCAGAAAATACCATCAAATATAACTCCCCTTACTATTGCTAGGGAACAGGTCCTTAACTCTCTCTAAGACTAAGAACACTGCATCAATGGGCTCAGACAATATTCTAGGATGCCTTCTAAATAGTACGAAACATGATCTATCAGGCTGTATGGAATTACTATTTAACTGTAGCCTCCAAACAAGCTTCATGCCTCATGAATGGAGAACAGCAACAGCCATCCCTATGCACAAAGCTGGGTCATCTACAGACCCTGAAAACTACAGACCCATAAGCCTTTCTAGTCTCATATGCAAAGCCACAGAAAGAATGATCATGGAAATGATCAATAATGACATAGGAAACCTCCAGACACTGGACCCAACCCAATTTGGTTTTGTCATTCATGAAAGCCTACTCACCCTGGTGGCCTTTTTCAAGAATGTCACCAATGCAATGAATGAGGGCAAAACAGTTCACACTGTATACCTTGACTTCGCCAAGGCATCTGACACAATGCCTCACTTGGGTAATGTTGACAAACTCAAGAAGTAAAAAGAAAAATCTAGCAAAGCTAGACTTTACACTGTGTGATACCTTAAACCTCTTGTATTAGAGGTGACATAGGATATATGCAAATTACCCCTTTAGGACGTCAGGTGTTTCAGCTAAATGGCCAAATGTTAGCCAAACACTCCACTTATGCTGTGCTGATGATGCCATAAAAAGGCAGAAACATGCATATTCACAGCTAGTGGGGTTTGGCTTTATCGGCCTGAAACTGTCCAAAAACAGACTTAAAAGAAAGTCATGGACATTCAGAATAGCCATTTAGCTGAAACACCTGATGTCCTTAAGGGGTAACTTGCATACATCTCATGTCACCTCTAATACAAGAGGTTTAAGATATCACACAGAGCAAAGTCTAGCTTTGCTAGATTTTTCATTTTGTATTTTTAATTGTTTTTTCTGTATGACCTTTTTACTTATTGTTTTAAACTCAAGAAGTAAGATATAAACCCTTACATTATCAGCTGGATAGCCAGCTGGTTCACAGACAAGACTCAGGAAGTTAGAAATGGGGAGTCCACCTCTACAAAGTCATAAGCAGAGTCCCTCTGGGATTGGCCCTGGGACCGCTACTTTTTAGCATTTACTTCTCTGAAGCCAAGGCCAATGTCAATGGCCTCTGACTAACTAAATTTGTAGATGACTGCAAATTAGGAGAAGTCATAGAATTGCCCGCTGACACAAATATTCTCCAGGAAGGGCTGACACAGACAAATAACTGGTGTCAGAGCTATGGACTACAACTAAATGCCAAGAAATGCATTATAGTATCCTTCAGGAAGTCATCTACCCTGGCAACTATCATACTGACAGCACTCCGTTAAGAGTTGACCCAGTATTCAGGGACTTAGGGACACAAATAGACAGTAATCTTGCCTTTGACCATAACGTGTCGACAGCAGTGAGGAAATCATTCTATGTTGTGCAACTTAAAAACAAAGGTATGGCATTTAGGTCCAAGAAAGTCATTGTTTCACTGTATTTGGCATTCATCAGACCTATCATTGAGTAGAATGCCCCCTTTGGTATGTACCTAACTAGGCATAACCAACAAGTGGAACATCAACAGATGTTCCTCATTAAAGGATACAGGGTATAAGAAATATGTCCTATGCAGATTGCCTTAAGGCAAGGCCCTATCCTTGTATTCTGTCTCCAATAGGCCGATGAAGGGAGATCTATGCCTGACATACAAAGCATTGTCAGACCCCATCCTGATGGATCTCCTGCATATCCACAAAACAAACAGCACCATAATTACCAATTCTAAAGACTTAAAACTTGCCTGTGATATAAATAGGACCTGCTGGAGAGACAGGTATGTAACCCAGAGACTACCCCTTTTCTGGAACAGGCTCTCCATCTATGTGAAGCAGAGTTCCTTCCTAACTCAATTCAAGTGTAACTTGGACACTTGGATAGGGAACAGGAAATTCATCCCTGGTTTGACATCTACATCTCTAATGGGCACAGGCCTGTAAACTGTTCATCTCCCAGGCCTCTTATTGTAAATGTTTCAGCTCCCAAACTCCTGCTTACACTTATCAAGGGTACCAAAACTTGTCAGATATTTGGGATGTATGGCTAAGCTTAAAAAGGTCCTTGTGGTTGTTAGCCTAGTACACAGCTATAAGCCTATTCATGACTGACAGTCAGAAATCTCACAGTATGGTAGCATGTATTCTAAACAACAATACATTGTTGGGAATGCAGTACATCAGACTTTAATCACTTCAAAGATGGTACTTATATCATGTGTAACATAATCAATAAATGCCACAAACATTAATTTCCAAAATATCTTCAACATTGTCATTATAACTACCACATAACAGGTACGTCTTGCATTGTTCATCCCTGAACAGAAGTGGAATATATATTTATAAATATAAAAGAGTGTAACACTTCTTGGTTGCCTGGCGGTTATGGATATTAATGCTGCTGGTAGAAGGAACTGCACATTTCCAGAGCTGCTGTCATGAATTTGCATTTATAAATCACACTCTTGTCATCAGTATTTACTTGAAGCATCTGCATCTGACCATTAGGTCAATAACACAAACAATTCTCCCAAAAAACAGTGTTATCTTACAGCAATATGAACTGATTGCCAATAATTTTTAACATTTTTATTACTGTTTTCTTCTTTGATTAAGTTTGCAGTTTCCTAAACCATCTGTCACCTATCTCGAGGGACTGCATGTTAATATGGTTGTCTTAAAGTTACTTGAGTAAACTCAGGATCTTTTATGCATTTTCTATGCAAATCGGACTTAGTTATATTTATCTGTATAAATTTCAGTAATACGTAAATGTGTAAGTCGACAAATTCATGTAAGTACACCTAGGGTATCTGAACAAGCTGCGCTGAGCAGCTCTGAGCAAAGCTGTCTTCATGAATGGGTGAACAACCCTAATGAATCTATGTTCCTATGTTTAGGAAAGGTAAAATGGAGTCAGATACAGTTGAGTCTGCATAATCCTGATGTATAGTCCATGCCCATCCTGTATAATGTGACACCCACCTCATCACCTCAAATTACTCAATAGTTTATATGATCTGATAATGACATCCACAAAAGATTTATTTCTACACTAAAGAAGAAAAGGAGAAAAAAGATTTTTACTGATGCAATACTGAAAAAGGCATGCTTAAATAAATGATTAAGGCATGACCTTTGGGTTTATTGTTCAAATAAAGATAGCAACATTACAGCACAGAAACAGAAGCACAAATAAATAACTTAAAAGGTAATGATTTCAGAACTGAATTTCATTCTCCATGGAAAAGAAATGGGAAAATATTTCTTAAAAAAATATCTATGTGACAAAACCAGTCATGCCAATAATAACAGTTCCATGTCTAACTCCCCTACATTGTAATTATGGTGATGCCAAAATCTACAGGGTGTGGCTCCAAACCTGTGAACTACATCCCTGCTCCTTAGTTCCTTATTCTTGTACTGGCACTTCAAAAGATGGCAACACCTGTGAAGTCATGAGGCTGAGCTCCGAGCTTGTCTGACATGGAGACTAACAATATGGTCTACCTTCTCATGGAGTCATACCTGGAGAAAACACAGTCATCTGTATATGGCACTGACTGGAAAAAATTGACATCTGGCAAAAACTGGGTGAGCACCTGTCATCCTTGACAAGGATCACCCACTTTGGCCTCTAGTGTCACCACATGCACAATGACCTAAGGAGGCATAGGCCTGACCAGCTAGTTGAGAGTCTGTAAACCAGGTAATGGTAAGAAGGTCAAATTTCTATAGCATTTTTACATTTTTTAAAGCTTATCAAAAATAGGTTTAAAATGCATAGTATAGAAACATTGCATAACTGCATGTAAATGCAAGAAGAAATGCATGAATAAATGCAAATATGTATATATATGTAATCCAAAGGTATGAGTAGGCATAAACATATATGTAAACTGAAATGCATCTGTACAAATATGGCATGTTTATATGCTGGCATGCTTTCTTCCATAAATTCAAATGAATATGTATGACATAGGAAATATATGTAAGTATAGATATTTATCTCTGAAAAAGACAATATAAATCTGCATAAGTACACTTATGAATAGTTTTATATATATATATATATATATATATATATATATATATATATATGAATAGAAAAGAACCTAGTTATATTGTCACATGATTTCATGTACTCTAATTATTAGCTTAGTAATTAGTTATATTACAGCCAGACAATTTTTAGAAAAAAAAATTTTTCTTGTTCCTCCCAGCCTTCCTTCTTATTACTGATCCAGCCCTTATGTCCTGCCCATACCAGGTCAACCAGCTACTCCATGTCACCTGGCGTTATTCTAATAATAGCTTGAGCCAGTCAAGGATCACATGCAATGGGGCTCAGCATGCCTGCACTTCCATCAAGGGGGGTCTTACTCTGGCCTACCCTGTTACTCTCCTCTCCCTTCTGTGGAAGCGTACAGTCATGGGAGATGTGCAATGTGGGATCAGTGGTGTATCACCCTTCCTCTGTGGCAGCTCAGCCAAGCCCCACTGCCCCTGCTGACCACTCCTCCTTCTCTGTTGATGTCCCTAGTCTCCACCAGGGGTAATAATCTCGAAACAGCCTTGTAGCACCCTCCTGATGGGCATGCCCATCCCTCTTTGCCACTCCATCAGTCACCCAGAATGCTAATTGAACCTGGGTTCCCTGAGTTGTAGTCATAGCTTTATCCCTCTACACCACTGAAGAGGAAGAAACACAAGATTTAGTTTATGTAGGCCACAAAATATTTATTTATATGATAATTATATAAGACAATCATTTCTTGCATGTACAAGATGAATAAACTCAGTTTGCCTCTGGGGATGGGGATTAAAATAACAAGTGAATGGCCAACACAGAGGATACTGGGAAAAACATAGATTACTACTGTATGAATTTCTACTTAATGTCCTTGTATGCTTACATTTATTAAGCATCAGATTATTAAAGCACTCATTGCAATGAAATATTGCTACAGCATCCAAGTGTAACAGTAAATATGTTTCTTATAAAGTAAACTGAATTGGAAAGATGTTATTTCTTACATTTTCATGTCTGTGTACATCTTGTGTACATCCTGTCTCTTTGAGGGGAAGGTAAAAATAAATCAAATGATATTACTTTTAAGTAAAGTATGTAAGGCATAGTGGAAGGTAGAAACTACAATGGAACTGCATAAACAGGTTCCAAAAAATACCCATCCCCCAAACAGGCAAGCTGTATACACACATACAATGTAACAATTAGAAGGAAGCCATGTTGTCCTTCTATTTCAGTTTGTATTGAAGAAGAAATACTTGTTAGTACAGATGGATTCAGTACAATGAAAGTATAAACATCTGTGTTTTGTTATTTTTCTGCTTAATAAATGAAAACTTGTGAAAAGCTCAATCAAAATGTCTACAGAAATAAGCACACACATTAAGCAACTGCAAATGTAACTTCAGTGCCTTGTTGAATCATAAATGTATCATACCAGAAATATTGTAAAACACACATCTGGCATAGTTAAACTACCATTCTCTATGTGCTCTCTATGCAGCAGAAGAGGAGATTTCCTATAATACAGCCCAAGAGAACAGGAGATTAAAGAGGCTAACTGAGAATGCCTGTAAATGTGCACAAATGTATTTCCATTTAAAAAATGTGAAGTAATATTTTTTTTTCTATTTGTACTTATTTCATAACTATAACTACATTAGTAATTCATGCACAAACATAATAAAAGAATTAAAGTTTTTCATAGACTATTGCAGCACAATCCATACCAGCCAGAAATTTCAAATGTATTACCATTTCTTATGTCACACCAGCATATGTCATTAGTATCAAACTGCACATGTAAAAATCACCATCACTCAATAGCATTATACTGATTGGTCTAATTTTTCCAGAACCATATCCCAGAATTTTCACTTACTTGAATAAAGTTTACATAAAAATAAAAAAATGACTGTTAATAAAGATTGCACTGATGTGTTACATTATCAAACAAGCAGAAACTTCGCAGTGTGGAGGGTGTGAAGTTCACTCCTTGAAATGCGTTATGCACCTAGTTCACTAATAAAAATCAAACTTTAAAATACATACTACAAAATAATAAAATAGTAGGTACTCCACAATTGAGTTCTTTCAATAAAGGATATTCCATTTTTAACTCAATTGTAGACTACCTACTATTTTATTATTTTGTAGTACGTATTTTAAAGTTCGATTTTTATTAGTGAACTAGGTGCATAACATATTTCAAGGAGTGAACTTTACACCTTCCACACTATGAATTTTCTGATTGTTTGTTTTTCACCCAGTATAGGTTGCATACTGGGTTTTCTGAGACTTTGAGAAGTACCATGGACTTTTTTTGTGATGTGTTACATTATGAGTCCATTTATTGTAATCATTTCTTATTTGTTTCTCTACACTCCCTCTCTTTTTTCTTATTTTAACTATGCATGCCTTTGTCCTTTTTTCTTTTACTTCTCTCGCATTTCTGTTCATTTTTCTGCAGGTGCAGAATCCTTAGGAGCATCCCAACCATATTCCTCTCATGTGAGAGAGCATTCATCTTCTGCTTGTCCAGGGACAGCCTCACAGGGTTGAAGCAGTAGCACTGGTCCTGTAGGTACCTTGACATGTGGTAGGCTGGCAAACCTCACAGACCTTGGTCTTCAGGACTTGGTTGAGGATGTGGTGGAGTAGGCAGTGAAGAGTCAGCATCAACTAGTCCAGGATGTTCTTCTGTGTCTTCAAGACTCACTGCCTCGGTCAGCGCCAGCTACATCACCACCACAGGCCCTTGTCCTTTCAACATCAAGATCCTCTACTACAGCATCATCAGGCAGTGGAAATGAGGTTCTGTGGACCAGGGGCTCCTCTTCAGCTCAACTCATATTCAAACTCTCCTTCCTTAATCTTCTTTCCTACATCTCTAACCTACTTCCTACTCAAATTACCCTCTTATATAAAAACATTTCAAAAATGGGGGTCTAGCCACTACCAAAAACATAGTAACCCTCCTCTCCCACCTCCTTCAGCACACCCCTCTGAATGTGTTCCTTCTGTGTTTCCCTCTTTATTATGTGACCCCTTTTTCAGTCATTTCTCTGTTCGTCCCTTTACACTCTTCAAAGAAACCATCTGGGTGTCCAAATAAGGAAACACATTAAAATCCCTTTATATTTTTTAAGTTATTTATAAAAGCTGGACCATGCACACCTTGCCTTAAATACTTCATACATGCTTGTGCATAGCCACATTCATTCAAAATACCTGAAAATGTAAGTAATTAAATAAGCACTTATGTTTTTACATAGACTTTGTAAATACTTAAAGACTAACTTCAACTATATTATGCATTTGATGCAAGAAAGCATTTTTTTACACACCTTCACATTTACGTTTTCAAAGGGAATAACTTGCAATTAGTGAATTTACATATAGACATAGTGATGATTTTCACAAATAACTTCTATGCTAGTGTGAACCTCGGGACTATTAATACCACACTAAAATCAATCCCTTTATGAATGGATGCCTTGGTTACAACTTTTGAGAAACTACTGCTTGATGCTTGAACACCTAGTCAGCTGCTATCCAGACATGCAACTAGGGATACTTCCCTGTATCTTAAGATGAAAAAAGTAAACAGAAAAATAGATTCTGAAAGCAGATAAAGTGATTGTGCCATTTGGTATGCCTAACATTTACTGGATAAGCCACATGCCCATGTCAAAAAACAGCTTATCATTTCCTCAGCATGAATTGTCACAAAGTGAACCTTATAGCCCCCCCCCCCCCCGAAACATTCTTGAATTTAGTCAAAGTATTGATACTACTGCCACTTTAGGAAGTATCCACAATGTTTCTATTAAATAATACTCCCTTATGTATCCCCTCTGTTGCCCACCTTCTGTTGTCAAACTGTGTCATCCTGTAGAACAGGAATTTTGGCAACATCACCACGTACCGCTTTCACTGGGGGGATTCATTGAATCACATATTTCCAAAGAGATTGACAGCATATTTTACACTGCTTCTGACCATGGAGCATCTACAGTTAAACAATCATCCCTACCATGGCTAAATTAGATGGACAGCATTGCCATTTTTACATATCCCTTTACTTCAACTTGACTGAACTTTGATTGAATTTTTGATAGAAGTCCATTTACTGTGATAAAACAATATTATTGCCTTGTGCAATGTCCTGTGCCTCAGATTCTGATGAAGTTCTTTAAGTAAATAGATATGTAATGCTATACTGCAGCAGATATTTAAATGTTTTTTTGGGATCAGTAGGTGCCATACATTATTTCTGTTAATATTTTAACTTTGAGTGAATCAGAATAGGACACTGATTAAACATTAGATTTGCAATTGCTATGTCATAAGAGAACTGCAGTTAGCTGGAGGACAAGACAGTTGGTTTGGTCTCGTGGCTTACATTTGTGGACACAGAAACAGATGTGGAGCAATGGTTACTAAAGCAAACAAGGAGAAAACTACAGGACTAAAGGGTGGCATTAAGACAGTGGGCAGGATTCACGAAGCCTCCATGTAAGAGCTAGCAAGTCTTACATGGAGGCTGCAGTTAAACGGGGTGATGTCAGCATGCCATTCATATTCATGAGGGCATGCTGAATCACACCCTAGGCTAACACGGTCCATGTAGCAAAGTAGGGGGCGTGTCCGCATGGCGAGATCTGCAAAGGGACACGCTCCCAGAAGAATCACAGTCCCAAAAGGAAACTCCCACGAGCGAGTCTGCGGAAATGTCACGAAACACACCAGCACACATGCCCCTACAGACTAGTAACCCAACTGAAAAGTAAAATGTAAAAATGAACAGTTTAGTTTTTTTTTATTTCAGAAATGTTTGCCTGTAATTACGCTCATTTGCGCGGGTGTGCCCTTCGCTCAGCCACAGTTAGCAGTCACTGAAAAAGCATATAAGCTCTAAATATGCAAAATAAGCCAAGTAGTAATAGCAAAGCGGTAGAGACGTCGGCCAAAGAGGAGGCAGTCACTGTTCGAGCACCAACAACATCATTTTTTATTTTTAGTGAAATAAGCAAGAAACAATCCTGACATATATGTATATATATATATATATATATATATATATATATATATATATAATTATAATTTAAGTAAAATGCAATGAAATGGGCCATGTTTTATGAAGAACTCTGACACAATAAAAAAATAAAATATTTTATAAGTGCCCATAGCTGAGCAGTGCTCTAACAAGCTGAGTATGTATGCCTGCAGGTGAGCAGTGGTTTAACAGGTGTAATAGGAGTGCCCAGAGTTGAGCAGTGCTTTAACACGCTGAAAGTGTGTGCATATAGTTGTGCAGCATTTCCCACAGCGTAATATGTGTGCTCATAGCCAAATAACACGTTAACCAGCGTAACCCGTTTGCGCGGAGCTGTGCAGCGCGCCAACCGGCTTACCAGCGGGCACCGTAGAGCAACCTGTATCAAAGCCGCCTTTAAACAGACACACCTCCTAGCCTATGTAGACAGTAGTAAAATAAAAAAATAAGCAATGCCCAGGCTTGAACCCAGGATACTGTGCATCATAGTCAAAGTACTGAACCACTAAGCCATGACAGCTGTACTGAAAACTGCAGTATTAGCATATATATAGGAATGAATGGAAATAGAAGCATGACAAAGCAGGTTTTGTGAAGGTGATACAATTCCAAAATGGCCAATCACAGATAAGTGCGGGTAAAACAGCATATATAAGCCCCATAGGCGGGAATACACAGCATAACTGATTGTGGAACCTATTTGCAGTCAGGATGGCAGGTGTAGGAGAGGGCAGTTGCTTTTGAGCACAGAGGTGGGGTGTTGAGGAGTCCAAATACATGGTTTGGCTCCTAGTCCACGATCATGAGGCTCAACTCATGCAGGGCCAGGTTCTGTGGGGTGCATATAGGGCAGAGGCGTGGAACCGGTTGGCACATGATCTCACCAGTGCCACAGGCATACCAAGGACTGGTGAACAGGTCCATCACCACCATGCGGACCTGAAGAGATGGAAGCAGGACCAACTGAACCGTTGGATCCAGGAGGCTCGGCAAATGCCCAATGCCCCACTACTGAGTAGGTATCCATGAAATTATGTATGTAAGGAATTATCCTAGCTGATATTATGGAGATGTGTGTTCCAATATTACTTCATTTATATTACAGCAGCAGGTGTGTGTTCCGCGAATAGGCAAGCCTATGGTGATAGGCTGGAGCGGTTGCGCCACCAGGCAGGTTAGTAATTATATTCCTGTACTTGTTATACAATATAAGTGAGACAGCTTGTAAAAGAGGTCAGTGTAGCGACATATTAATAAAGTGCAAATAACAATAGAAGAAAGATTCTGCTAGCACTGTATGATTAGATAAGTGATGCAGCCTATAATCCAGAAATAAAAAGTAAATAAGTCTGAAATAGTGATTAGCCACCTGAAGTGTAATATCAGATAACCTGCAGCAGCCTGAAAATCACTGGTAAACAAGCCAAAGATAATAGACATGTGAAATACATCCCCTTAGAAAATCTGCCATATGAAACAAGTGAGTCTGTTGGGAAGGATTGTTGTAAGCAGCTATGACATGTTAATAATGCCTACAATAAAATACCAACTTGAATTGTAAAAATAAAACAAGTGAGTGAGAGAAAGATGTATGAATCGACCAAGAAAGCTGTTATAACTTCTGAATAAAGTATACTGCAGTCAGTACATAATGAAATGAATGAGACAGCCACAACCAAAAAGTGAAATGTATGAAATAAAGTACTGAAGCTGGAATGTGTCTGTCCCACGATTTGTATATGTTGCTGTACCCTTGCAATATGGAGATAGTATGGTTGTATGAAATAATGAACATCCACAGTTGTCTAGAGCCATATAAATGAAATGTAGCAGGATGCTGTACCTGAACACAGCCAGATATGAAATGTGTACGAATAAAAATGCAATGGATATTAATGTATCAGTAACAGTCCCATCAACAACATTCCTAAGGTTACATATAGGAAACTGTAGTAAGACCTGTAGGATATATATATCTGCAGCTACTAGAGATGTACAGCATATGTATATGTAGTTGAAGTTGTTAATGAAATATTTCTTCACCCTACCCTGTATTCACAAATAATGCCATTCCACAACAAACTGGGTATGTGTATTCACAATCAATTCCTATGGACATTTGTCCTGTTGGTTCAAACATATTTGCATGTACGTTGCTGCATGTGCCCTGTTCACATATCCAAACCCGATGGCCTGTTGCCATCAATCGACCCTGCATGCTGTTGGATTGTGTACTGTTGTTGAAAATATGCATGTGTCATGCTTGCTGTTCAATGTTTGGAATTCATGGGTGTTTGGTTAATGGGAATACTGCTGCATGCTGTTACAACTAATTTTGAATGGTATTGTTTGTTACTAACCCAAAATGTCATAAAATATCTAAACATAGGACAACAGGGAAGGCAGGTTCCAACGGACCCACCTCTCCCACCTCAGCTGGCGAGTGCACCTGGCACTAATGCCCAGGCCGGAACCTCCTCCGGTGGCCCTGTACCACCTTCGGGTGGAAGCGCTGCAGGGAATGGTGCTAGTCCCCCCTCTGCAAGCGTGGCCGGAGGAGACCATCCACTCACCCTCCAAAGTGTCTGGTCTGTGGTGTGTAGCGAGATCAGGCAGTCTGTGCTTGAACCCCTACGCCAGCTTGAGGCTCGGGTGGCACAACTCACGGGTGTCCCTGCTGCCCGTCCTACACAGCCCCCAGCACAGCCCAGTCCTGGGCTGTGAAAGCACAGTGGCAACTGCCCATGGGTGGGGATGTCAGTTCCACTGTTGCCATCTGTGGGCTCATGGGCTCATGGGCTTGCGATATCTCAACATCCGTCCCCGTCAATTGTGTTTCCCCCCCACGTGTCATACTCCGCCCCTGTATGTGTCTTGCTTGTCTTGTCTGTTTACCTCCCTTTCCTACCTCCCCAAATATACCTACTTGCTGTACCTCACATTCCACTCTCACCTGAAAAAAAAAAAGGGCACTCTGGTCCCACAAAAAAATTACGCCCCATACATTGCTGCCCATTTTGCAGACATGTCTGCTGGACATGTGAAGTGGTAATTACAATTGGCTGTACAACATACTTTGTTGTCCTCACCCCTCTCTCAGGGGTGGAAGGTTTCAAATTTCACACCAAATTACAGAGATATGCACAGCTGTTGCTGATAATGAAATGGGCAGCTATGATCCTTTCCTACATCCTTCCTGCAAATCCTGAGCTTGTTTTCCTACTGTCCTAACCTCTTTGTGCCCCCTTTTTCACCACTTTCCTATCTCCCCATTTTCTTTTCTTTCAAAGAAATTAGGCGGGTGTGCGCGACAGTAAGCAATTTTAAGCAGTTGTAAGCGGGTGTGCGCTTAGCTAAGTGTGTGTGCGCGAAGCTAAGCACCACTGCGCATGCGTGAGCTCCGCGCAAACCAGCGCTAACCCGCTTACAACTGCTTAATAGTGCCTTAGTCACTCTGAATGACAAGGCCTGTAGTCTGCTCAGCAGCAAAATAAAATTCCTCTGTCAGTCTCGAACCCAGGACCTTGGAAACACTAGTCTGCATGACCTACCACTAAGCCATGATTGATATACAAGAACTTTGTGCTGAAAGCAATATATCATGAAATAGTAGGACTGAATGTAAAGGGAATATAGAAAGGCTATTACACAAAGCTTGTCCTGTATCTTTACTGGCAATTCTTATGGATTTGTATAGCATTAGTGTGAGAAGAGAAACAGCCATGCTAGTCGGTAGCTAGTAGGTAATAATGTGACAGTAGCACCTTGCAAACCACACACACAATCAGAGCAGGATATACACCACCATATTTGAACAGGTAAGAGGCCAAACCTCACAAATGGGACTGAATTACAGGGATGTCCCTGATTTGAAAACAAATGTTAACTGTGCCCCACTGACTCCCTGTGAAATGTACTAATAGTAGGCAGAAAGGTGTTTTGTCCCATGTAATGGTAACTGTCAACTACTGAAAGTATGCACTACGTGCATGTCAGAAATGGTGTATTCACAAGCACACCCACATGTAGGTGTACAACCCACAAATATCAAACGAGGTATCCAACTAATAACAGAAGGACAGTATAGCTGGTTACAAGCACTGCATGTGCCTGCTATCCATAACTGTTAGGACAAAGTAGAAGGTACCACTACTGCTCAGGAGCAAAATAAAATACCCTTGTAGGTGGCAAGCCCCACACCCTGGCCAGACCAGACTGCATGCAGTACCACCAAAGCACAACAAACATATAAGGAACTGCTGCTGAAAGAAATATAGCAAGCATTACAAGGAGTGAATGTGAATGGAAAATAGGAAAGCCATAGCAACACATTCCAGTAAAGACACCTAGCAGGCCTCCAAAGAGTGAATGTAAAGGCTAAATAGTGAAGCCATAGCAACAAATTGCAAGAGCCACTGCAGTAAACTAGTTACTCCACAAGTCCCAGAGGAAAGCACATACTCCCATTTAAACAGTATTAGTATTATTAGGTGTCAGTTAACATACACACTGAGAAGAATAAACTGGAGGAAGCAATAGTCAGGTGTCAGTACAACATGCATGTCAGTGCCTACAACACAGCCTGAGATATGAGAGACATACCAACCTTTACGCTCACACAGCAGTGTCAACAGCATACCAGCATGGTCCCACCTTGAAAATCTGAAAGGGCTACGCCTACCTCACCTAACATTTTATAGCACTGACCTGAAATCACAGTGAGAACTGCAATTACCACACAGCAGGCTGCATGCAATTAGCAAATGCTGCCTAACAATTGGTGCAGAGGCCATCACATGCCCATCTGCATATACCTACAAAAGCAGCCTGTACTCCCAGTCCACACATGCAATACATTCATTGCAACAGCTGGAGGGAGAGACAGAGAGAGAGAGAGAGAGAGAGAAAACATAAATAAATAAAAACAAAGAAATAAAACAAAATTAAGAGACACAGACTGCTGAAACCACTACAGTACAGAACAGCAGGCTACCAAGCAGCAAGCCATCAAAATTAGCAGTGTCCAAGAAAGGTAATGTAAACTAATAATGTAATAGTCTACATACTGTGAACCCTCCATATGTGTTAGCAGTCTGTATATAGATATATATGAGGATGTGCATAGGGCAGGGGACATGCAGCAACTGTTAGTGAAGGCTGGACATACATATGTATGTGAAGGATGCTATGTGTACATAACAATGTAGGTTGTAGTGCAACGTACAACGTAGGTTGTACAGTAATGAATGTTTAGCAGTATGTTAGTGTGTGTATTCGTATGTGTAAATACAAAGGTATAAATATATATATTATATGTATATGTATGTATAATTATGTATATATCTATATATAATGTGCATATATGTATACATAGATAGAGAGGGATGTAGAAATCAATAGGCCCAGAATGATACCACAGTACAAGGACAAAATGATTGACCTCAACAATTGGCTAAGCTTCTGGTGTCATTCTAAGGGGATCCAGCATCTGTCTGCCTGGGACGACATGACCGATTGCTGTGCCAGAGATGGCCTGCACCTGCTGCCCTCAGGATTCCGGATACTGGCTAAAACTCATGCCATCCCTATAGTGCCTTTGTCAGGCAAGGTTCAAATGACAAATACACCACTGTAAACGGTGACATCAGTGACAGCTGTGCAGTGACAGAGACCTGGTGCAAAGCTCCAGAGAGCACCCCTGCATTACCGGGCTTCAAGTCATACCACACCTGTTGGCCACCTAACCCAGAAGGAAGCACTAAAGGTGGAGGAGTGTCCATATTCATTACGGATATCCACACCCCCAGGTTAGTTGCACAGCATAATGCATCTAGGGTATCCAATTGCAACTAACTCTGGGCAAGAACGCAATCCAAATTGTAGCTTGCTACAGACCCCCCACCATGCCCCAGGATTCACACCCCTCATGTCATGATACACTGGAAAGTATTGGGTACAACCCAACACCCTAATAATGGCCGAATTCACCTACCCCACCATTAACTGGAAAAACTATACCCGTACCAACTCTATTGCTCAACATTTTCTATAATTCATAAATACCAATGCCTTGGATTAACATATTCACACCCCCACCAGAGGCAGCAATATCCCACACTTGGTCATCACCAACATGGGAAACCGGTGTTCCACACAAGAGGTCAATTCCTCATTGGTGAGATCTGACCACAAGGTAATCAGCCTAGACATCCACATCCCACCCCCAGCCCCAATTAGGGGCACCATCATAACAAACGTCTGAAAAGCCAATGTCACACATCTTAAGACAGAAGTCGCAAACTGCATGACACCCATGCAGATGGACAATAGAGGTATGACTGCTGAATCCTACACAAATGCACTGTATAAGCACTTACACGAGTGCATGGATCATGCTATCCCTAATAGAACCAAGATGTTATCCCCAGACAAAGGAAGCCAGTCTGGTGGTCCTGTGCCATAAACAAACTCTACATCAGAAGAAAGACACTGTTGCAAAAATAAGTAATTTCCCATGACTGGAGGAACTGCCTGGTCACCCTCAGTAAGAAGCTGAGATCCCTCATAAAATCCCCCAAAGCTAGTTATGAAAACAAAAGTGCCACTGACTCTAAAGAGAACCACAAAGCATTCCATAGCTATGTCAAGAATCTAAATGGGAACACTCATATCTGCTCTGAGGTACAGAATAATGGAACTAAATATACATAACCAACTGACATTGCCAACATCCTGGCAGATAGGTTCAGTGCTAACTTTACCCCCCTCTCACCCCCTAGAGGGCCCATCTCTATACTGGAAGAATGCAAAGTCCCTATAATCATGGCTGCACAGGTAAAATACACACTCTCCAAAGCCAAGAACACAGCATCCATGGGACCTGACAATATCCCAGGCTGCATTCTACACAGACCACTGAATGAACTGGAACCCTACCGCAGTACCATCTTCAATCATAGCCTCACCTCAGGCTTTGTAGCCACTGAATGGCGCACCACAACACATTCCACTCCACAAAGGGGGAGCCACGACGGACCACGGTTACCACTGCCCCATTAGCCTAACGAGCCTGGTCTGTAAGGCCATGGAATGTACCATCATGGAACTCATAAACAAAGACATTGGTAATCTCCAAACTCTGGACCCTACTCAGCTTGGATTTGTAAAAGGCAGATCATGTCTCCCAAACCTGATTGACTTCTATGAAGCAGTCAGCAAAGCCATAGATGATGGTGAAATGGTTCACACAGCTTATGTAGACCTCGCCAAGCCTTCCAACACCAACCCCCATTCTGGAATTATAGATAAGCACACTAAACTAGGTATAAATCCCTATGTCATAAGATGGGTTGACAACTGGCTCACGGACAGAACCCACACTGTGAAAGTAGCGTATTCCAAATCCGACATCAGACCAGTGACAAGTGTAGTACTACAGGGTCCCCTGTTTGGTATCTAGTTCTCCAAAGTGCAGGCCAACACAGAAGGTCTGTGGCTAACAAAGTTTGCAGATGACTGCAACCTAGGAGCCATAATCGCAACTTCTAATGATGTGGGCAAACTACAAAAGGCCCTCACTGAGACAGATACCTGGTGTCAAAGCCATGGCCTGAAGCTCAATGCCAAAATGTGTATTGTCATCCCCGTGGTATAAACTCTGTACCCATGAACTACCAGATAGCTGGTAGTCTACTTAATGCTGAAAATGTGATAATAGACCTTGGGACACAGGTGCATAGTAGTCTCTCCTTTGATAATCACATTGCCACAGTGGTCGAGAAATCCGTCTACATGGCTCATCTCATCACAAAAGGATTCCCATCCAGACAAAAGAGGACATTGTTCCCCTCAACTCATCACTTATTAGACCCGTAATAGAGCACAACGCCCCTTTTGGTATATACCTCACAGGACAACTACAACAACTGGAAAGACCACAGAAATACCTCACAAAGAGGATTACTGGCCTCAAACAGATGCCCTATGCAGACCGTCTCAAAAACCTACAGCCTGACACCATGAATTATCGCCTACTCAGGGGTGATCTCTGCCTAACATACACAGCTATGTCAAACCTACAGCTGTTGGACATGCTCCACTCAAATAAATCCCAATCCCTCTAAGCTACACGCTCTAGGGATCTTAACCTTGTCACCACAATAAACAGAACATGCTGGAGGGATAGAGTCCTGTCCCAGACACTTCCCATACTCTGGAACAGACTACCTATGTATGTCAAACAGAGCTCCTCAGTAGCACTCTTCAAGAAAGATCCTGATGATTGGATGGGAAATGCGGAATTCACCCCGGGGATCACGTCTGTGGCTCTGCTCAACAGGGGCATAGGAAAATACCTTTCTTGGGTGGCGGAAGCCAGGGTACATTTATTGGCTAGGCTTGTATGGGCCCTAGGGCTGAGAGCCTAGTACCTACCTATGACCATATATAGATAGATGGATAGAATATGTATATACACATATTATGTAAAAGACACATACATATATAGTTATATATAGATACATACACATATACAGACAGATATGCATGTGTACAGATATGTATGTATATGAATATCTCTCTCTCTCTATCTCTCACCCCCCCTCTCTCTCTCTATATATATATATATATATAGATATAGATATAGAAATAAATATATATATATACTGAGAGAGGCGCATAGTTTCATAGTTTGGTACTAGGCTATCTGCCCTGTGGCATTTATAAGCCTAGCCATATTGATGTGGCTTTCGCCACCCCATGTAATGGTACAAAAGTGTACAGTATACATTTAGAATACTGTGCCTCTGTCTAGTAGTGACACAGTGAAGACCCCCTTACATAACAGAATTAGTTTACTGTGCCTCTGTCTAGTAGTGACACAGAGATGACCCCTGGGGTAAACCTACGATCTCCCATCCACTCATCAAGATTTCTCTTGAAGAGAGTCAGTGAGGGGCTCTGCCTAACATGAACTGGGATTCTGTTCCAGAGTATGGGAAGCCTCTGAGTTATGAATCTGTCCCTCCAGCATGTCCTATTCATATTTCTGCTGAGGTTTAAATCTTTAGCTCTTGTGATTCTGATGGATTTGGATTTTTTGAGGTGGAGCATGCCCATCAATTCCTGATTGGACATGGCCTTGTACATCAGGCACAGATCACCTCTGAGCAGGCAGTATGCTACTGAATAGAGCTGGAGTTTCTTTAGTCTGGCAGCATATGACATATGTTGGAGACCCTTGATCCTCTTGGTGAGGTACTTTTGGGGTCTCTCTAGCTGTTGCAAGTGCCGGGTGAGGTACATACCAAATGGGGCATTGTACTCAATCATGGGCCTGATAAGGGAAGAGTATAGGGGTACAATGACCTCCTTTGATCTGAATGTGAATCCCTTCATGATAAAGTGGGCAAGGTAGAAAGTCTTTCTATCCACTTTGGCAACGTGGGTATCAAATGAGAGGTCACTATCGACTTGGGTCCCCAGGTCTCTAATTACTTTTTCTGTACTCAGTGGGTTACTGTCTATGTGATAATTTGTGGGTACTTTGTTTTTCCCAAAGGGGATGACTATACATTTTTTGGCATTTAGTTTAAGGCCATGACTCTGGCATCAGTTGTCCGTTTCAGTGAGGCCTTTCTGTAGGATGTATGTGTCAGCTGGTGTATTGACTATGGCACCTAGTTTGCAGTCATCTGCGAACTTTGTCAGCCACAACCCTCCCATGTTTCCTTTCACATCTGAGAAATAAATGCTGAACAAGAGGGGTCCCAGGACAGAGCCCTGTGGGACACCACTTGTGACTGGCTTTGAGTCTGACATGGCTCCAGCGATTTTGACTTTATGGGTTCTATCCTTTAGCCAGTTTGCCACCCATCTTGTGACATATGGATTTACATTTAAGCTGTTGAGCTTGTCTATGATGCCAGAGTGGGGTATTGTGTCGAAAGCTTTAGCCAAGTCCAGGTAGGCTGTATGGACTGCTTTGCCCTCATCAATGGCTCTAGTGACTGTTTCAAAAAAGTCAACCAGGTTCAAAAGGCAGGATCTGCCCTTTACAAAGCTGAACTGGGTGGGATCAAGTGTCTGTAAGTCCCCAATGTCTCTGTTTATGAGTTCCATAATGATTCTTTCCATAGCTTTGCAGACCAGGCTGGTTAAGCTTATGGGGCGGTAGTTACCAGGGTCTGTAGAGGTGTCTCCTTTGTGGAGTGGGACTACTGTTGCTGTACGCCAGTGTTCAGGTACATATCCTGTAGTAAGGCTAAGGGTAAATAGCATTTTTACGTGCGGGTTTAGCTCCTCTTGGAGTTCACGTAGCACGCAACCTGGGATACCGTCAGGTCCCATTGATGCTGTGTTTTTAGCTTTGCTGAGGGTGGTTCTCACCTGGACATCTGAGATGACAGGGAGGTTACATTCAGCTGGGATAAGTATTTCTTCTTCTGGGGGTGAGGGCGGGGAGAAATTTGCACTGAACCTGTCTGCCAGAATGTTGGCAATATCTGTGGGTTCAGTGTATTTTCTGTCATTGTGAACTAACTCTGAACATATCTGAGTGTTTCCGCCCAGGTTTCTAACATAGCTGAAGAAGGCCTTGGGGTTATCTTTAGTGTCCATAGTGATTTTTCTCTCAAAGTTGGCCTTGGATGTTTTTATGAGAGAACGTAGCTTTCTACTAGTGCTGATCAGAGATGCCTTCTCTTTATGGGATTTTGCTCTGTTGTGCAGTAGCTTCCTTCTTTTGTTATACAATTTGTTTATGGCTGGGGTCCACCAGACAGGACGCCTGCCCTTGGTGGAGAGGGTCTTGGTTTTATTTGGGATTGCATGATACATGCATTCTTGGAGATGTCTGTAGAAAGCATTTGTGAAGGATTCTGCATTGTGGGATGTGGTTTTCACTGGCCCAGTGGGCTTAAAGGATACCATCTCAGTTTTAAGAAGTATAAAGTTGGCTTTTGAGAAGTTTTTCACTGTAGTCTTTTGTGTTGGGGGTGGAGGTGGGATATGTATATCCAGGGTGATTAGTTTGTGGTCATATCTCACTAGTGAGGGGTATACTTCCGGTGTGGAGCACTTTGTCCCCATGTTTGTGATGATCAGGTCTAGTATATTATCTCCCCTTGTGGGAGAGGTGACTAGCTGTTCCATTGCATTTGAATTTATGAATTCCAGGAAACTTTGGGCTAGGGTGTTTGGGCTAGAATAATGCACCCAGTCTATGTTAAGGTAGTTGAAGTCTCCCAATATGATGGTGTTTGGTGAGACATTCATATCATCCAATGTCTTCAGGAAGGCTGAGTGGGGTTACTGAGATTGGGAGGGTGGTCTGTAACACACTACCAGTTGTATAGCAGTTTTGCCTACGGTTAGTTGCACCTGGATGGTCTCTGATGCTTCTTGTGTTGCCACTAACCTGGAGGAGTGGGTGACCTTGATGAATATGGACACTCCCCCTCCCTTTTTGGTTTGGCCAGAGTTTTGGGGCCGAAAAGCATGATACGAGGTATAGCCTGGTAGCGCTGGGGTGCTCTCAGGAGCCTTGAACCAGGTTTCTGTTACTGCACAGACATCGATGTTCTCCATACTGAGGAGTGCTTCGAGAGCCTGCATCTTGAGATTTAGACTTCTGGCGTTGAGCAGCATTCCCCTTCATTTTTTTCCATTTTTGTTTTCTAAGGAGGTGGGTTTGTCTTTTGAGCCTTGCCTAAAAAAGGCACTATGGGGGAGGCAAGAGCCTTAGCCAATATACGGAAGCCCAGTGGTGACAGATGCAAGCCGTCCCTTGCGAAGCAGCGTGGCTTGTCCAGCATGTCATCCCAAGCAGACAGACATTGGATCCCCCTAGAATGACACCAGTATTTGAGCCAATTATTAAAGCTGATCATCTTGTCTTTGTATTGTGGCATCATTCCTGGTGAGGGCAAGATGCTGCTCAGGGTCAGGGTCATACCAGCCAGTGTGTAGATGTATTGCAACAGGTGCCTGTTGACAAAGGCATGTACTGAACAACAGTGTGGATACAGGAGTACCATACCCCATTCCAAAACACTTACACCACTAACCACCACATATGTGGTTGCCTGCCTACTACTGGATGTGTCAGGAGGGAACATGGGGAACAAGTGTACAATAGCCTCCCCTGTGATATTCACAGTGGCACACCAGTCTTGTAATACCTGTACATGGTACATGTCAGCAGAAATGGTGGGTCAGCTAGTGAAATGTAGGTCACTGTACCCCTCTACACCTCACAATGTCCTGCATGGTATGTACCTCCCATGACAACTACAGAAAAGGAGAAGGATACAGCCATACCTAACAAACAGTGATAATGCCCTCAAACACATTACCTATGCACAGTGACTGACAAAACCACAGATAGAGTGCCTCTCAAACTACCTACACAGAGCATACCACTGCTGGATATACATAGTTAGTCACACCCATAACAGTTGTCCAACAACCATGGTAACACCTCTCAATATCCCCAGCATAAATGACCTATGTCTGTCATCCTTGGCACCGCAGTAAAGAGCACATGGTAGAGGTACCGGTCCCTACACACAAATAGGCCATACCCTGGAGTAAACCACCCAGCATTACGAAGCAAGGCTCCCCATTAGTAGATGTCAGACATACCCCTGTTGATTGTTATGCAGATAGGTAGTATGCCATATGAGTCACCCTGTGTAACTGTTTGACAGGAGCAAGTACAACCACATTACATGTGTCCCAAGGGGCAGGGTAGCATAACAGTATGCTGCTGTAGGCCCAGGCCCAATAGCATACTACCTGCCTATGACACAATGCACACACATGTACTCATTGCAATACCAACTATGTGAGGTGGAATGCATGTGCCACTGACTGTGTGCAAGGTCTGTAATGGTGTGATTGCTCAGCATGACTTTGTGTCTGTCATGGTAGTGTGTGTGTCCTTGGTGTGAGGCCAGAGAAAGATGTGTCAGGTATTGGGATACAAACATACTGCATTGCCATATGTTGTGCTGTGGTTCCCTGTATGTGACTGTGGTGTAGGTATGGATATGGCAATAAAGACTACGGTGCATTACCAGTGACATTTGTAATGTGCATTGCATGGGTTGACAATGTTCCCTATACATTACCTTGATACATACCCCCAATGTGAGGCTGTGCATTGGACCTCAAACAGTGTGCCGACTGCTGGAGTATACTTGTTTGTTGTATGGAGTGTGCCAGGCACTGTCACAGAGTTGTCTGCAGAGCACTGATATGTGGTCATTCAAATGTGTATCCCCCACTAGACAGACAGATGCTATATATGGCAGTTCAGTGATATCACTACAGTAGAGATTTATGTGTGCCATATCACTTGCTCACATATTTTTCTTTTCCTTCCAGGGCAATGGTGCACCAGCGCAATCCCACATACTCTGCTGCAGAGGAAGAGGAGATACACAAGAGCCTGATGCAGGAGTTTGCCACACTCTTTTCCCACACCAGCCAGAACCATCAGGAGAGGGCTGCACTGTGGCAAGACCTTGTCCGTCGGGTAAATGATATAGGCATGCACAACTGGACATATGAGCAGGTACGCCATCACTGCAGTGATTTAATTAGAAATGTCCATCAGCGTGCATCTGATATCCACAGGCAACAGCTTTCCACAGGTGGTGGGGTGGCTATACACCCCCCCTCACCAGACTGGAGGGGCTCCTCCTAAGTGTTGTGGCTCCAGCCCAACAACAACAACATCCACACACATGTGTAATGATGGAGGTTGGAGCTACCCAGCAGGAGGACTTGGAGAGTGCAGGTAACCTGCCATATCTATATTTGACAGTTCTCTACACTGGTAGTTTATGCATGTGTGAGGTGTGTACTGTGTTTGTAGCTATTATCCTGGTAATTATTGTGCAAGAGTGATATTCTCAATATCACCAGTAGACCTGTGAAAGCCAACTGTTGTACTACTGAACTGTATCATACTCACAGTATCAATGGCACAGTTGTGCCCACTGACAATGAATGTCTTATTTGTGCAGGTCCCTCTGGTGTAACAGCAAGGCAGCCAATCCATGCTGGTAAGTGTGTAATAGCATTCCTTTAATACTAATGATAGTAATAGTAATAATACCCTAAAATGGTATTGCTATGTGTGTGATTGCAGGTGTGTCTGTGTCTGTGTGTTTGTATCTCATGTACTGAGGAGTGTGCATGTGTGCATGTGTGCATGTGCCCATGTGTGCATGTGTGCATGTGCCCATGTGTGCATGTGCCCATGTGTGCATGTGCCCATGTGTGCATGTTCCCATGTGTGCATGTGCCCATGTGTTCATGTGTGGTAACATTGTGTGCACATTGTAAACTGTGTTTCCTGTCTTGTTCTCACAGGTTCTGGTGCTGCTCTGGTGGTGTGCAGCAGGGAACCTGAATCTGCTGCTGGGGAGTGTGATAATGATGATACCTGTGTAATGGCACAGGGAGGTGTGCCAGGGTCTGTTGTTGGTCAGCCAATCGACAGTACACAGCTGTCAACCCCATCAATGCGCACAGTCATCCTGCCAATACATCCATTGCCACCAATATCCTTAGGTGATGGACAGCATACAGTGGGCATTGACCAGGGTAATGTGGTATCAGTGGCACATGCATCCCCTCACAGCAGCCATGGCCAGAGTCCTGACATGGTACCACACAGGCAGATGTTCAGGGGTTCTCGTGGGAGCATCCGTGGTCGTACTGCCCCTGTCAGACGTACCCAAAGAGGTCTTTCAACCTCAGCTATGTTCCGGGCTGTAATGCAGGCACAGTCACGTATGGAACGGTACACCAGACAGGGTCTGAGGGAGGTGAGAGCACATCACACTGCTATGAATGACACTATGCGTGACATTGCGGCTGCCATCCGTAATTTCACCGAGGTCATTGACAGACATTGGGGGGACACATTAGATCTGTTCCACAACTACATGTCCATGAGCCAGGGCAACGCAGGGCGGTTGAGGCATCGATGTGGACGAATGCCAGCAACAGCAGCAGCTGGCATTCGTCGCGGATGACAACAAACCCGCGACCGCTCACATAGTGCCAGTACCAGCCCCAGCAATGCTGGGTCTGTGCTGTCATCAGACCGCCCTAGGTGACCACATGCACGTGTCTCTGGACAGTCCCAGCAGGGACATGTCTCCAGTCAACAACCACCTGCTTCTGATGACAGTACCCAGTCTGGCTTAGTACATGATACTGTCCGTAGCACCCCTGCCAGGCACAGGTACCGTGTCCGTGGCCAGAGACAGTGATCTGTACGACCTGGCAGGTACAGTCTGTGGCTGTCCACAAACACCTGTATATGGCAGCCACAAGGTGGAACTGTGTGCATGCATACACACATGCATAATGCTAACACCTAGGGCTAACACATACATGCACACACTGCATCAACATTGCCCCATCTTCTATGGTTGTCCCTCACTAACACACACACACACATACATGTTGATTGGTTGTATCAGTGGCAGACTCAGGCATACCAAGTACACACCCTGTGCATATGATGAAACTCTGCCACCTCCTGCAATCTGTAACATTGATGCAGGACCAGTTAACATGGTGCTGATGCACAGGGTGCCTACATAGATGTGTAGTAATATTATCATGTTGTCAACTGAGCAGTGTAATGATATCATTGTGGGTATATCCCAGCATGCCTGATACATTAACAGTATGATTGTCATTGTATTGTTTGGTACACCCCTATAAATTACCATAGTGTAATGTCTGCACATCTTTGCATTCTGCTGGTAAGGCTGTAAACAGTAGGCCACCTACATAGGTAGCACAGGGGATAAGTAAATGGAAGTTATGATACTCAATGGTAGACATGTAAACCGCACGGTGCATGCAGTACAACCTCTACTCTGCATGGAGAATGTTGATATCTGTGCAGTAATAGACAACAGGATCAAGACTCACAAGAGCACCCTAGCACTACCAGGTTACACCTCATGCCATGCTTGACAGCCCCAAAACACACAACTAACTATGACAGGAGGTGAGTCTCATTAAATGTCAGGGATACTGTGGTGGCAGGACAGGTAGCATACAGTCTACTAAGTTGGGGAATGCTGATTGAGGGCTCAGTGTCTGTCATTATAAATGTGTATTAGTTCTGGTTTAAGCAGTTGGGCTTCAGGCCAGTTATTTCACATTACAAAGGTTCATGGTCTGCACTGTTGTGGGAGGAGAGGCTGGACTCTGCCTGTCTGAGGTGGGAATTTCTGGATAAAGGCTTATAGTGCCTGCATATTTGAACTGTTTCTTACTGAAATTGGTACATCTTGTTTGCTGTAGCATAGACTAGATCCATGCCTGCTGATTGTAGCTTTGTTTATATGCTTGTTTGCATGTTATTTCCCTGAAACACTAATCCCACCTGAAATGAAGCTTTACAGTGCCTCTGAGAATCCCTAGTGACATGTGCATTGCTTACTGTATGTATGTCCTTTTTTCACTTGACAGAAGGTTAGTGTTTGTCAGTTATGCAATTAAGTTACCTGTCACACATTGCATTTGAGATACCTGGCACTAGCTCACTAAAGCATTTATATATGCCAGCACTAACAAATTAAAACCACTACACCCTCACAAACTCACCTTACGTACCTTGTTCCCCATTGGCCCTTTTTGTTGTTAATTATAAAGGAATTCCCAATACCAGCCTAGCATGTTCAAATGTCAGTTGTCAATTTCCTCCACAATCCAGCTGGTGAATCTGGGAATCTAGAGGCAATGCTACAACTGCCTCATTTACACAGTCAACCCTCTCCTCCTCCCAACAAATTCCACCACATGTGAGAGATGCAACCATATATCCAAACTGCAGGCTAAGCTCTCTCAACTCAGTACTGGCAAAACCTGTCAACAGGAGAAGGAAACCACGGTCACTACAATTCCAGTCTCACATAGACCTACCATGACAGCAATCCAAACAAATAAACACACACAACCATACTCGGAGTCTCTAAATAAAGGTCTACCTATGCAGCAGACACCTCCAAAGCAGACACACAAGCAACCGCTACCCCAGAACAGAACACTTGCAACACATAGCTCACAAAGCCAGTGTGCCGAACAGTCACAGCATGTAAGGCTAAACAACACACCTGCTACACTTGTGATGGGTGCCTCTATCGTCAGGTACACTGGTGTCCCGCTCACCAGGCTGAACAAGGAGAAGGTCACAGTGAGATGCTGTCGGGTGCTATGATCTGCCACATAACACAAGCACACAGGTCACTCCAAGGCATGTACAAATATGACTCAGACAGTGTCCATGCCAGTGTGAATGACTTGAGACATACCTCCCTGGACTACATGATGAGAGACATAGAGGAGTTCTCTGAGCATGTGGCCCAGACTGGTATGACCCTGACCTTGAGTAGCATCTTACCCTCACCAAGAATGATGCCACAATATGTAGACAAGATGACCAATTCAGACAATTGGCTTATGTTTCAGTGTCATTCAAAGGGGATCCAATGCCTGTCAGCCTGGGATGACATGCTCAACAAGCCACACTGCTATGCTAGGGACAGCATGCACCTGTCACCCATGGGCTTTTGGATATTGACAGAGGCTTTAGATACACCCATAGTGCCTTTTTTAGGCAAGGCTCAACAGACAAGACCACCTCCATGGGTATCACAAGGGATAGGAAACTAATAGTAATGCTACTCAACGCCAGCAGTGTAAACGTCAAGATGCATGCACTGGAAACTGTCCTTAGCATGGAGAACATCAATATCTGTGCAGTAACAGATTCCTGGTTCAAGGCCCCCAAAAGCACCCCAGCACTGGCAGGTTATACATCATACCATGCTTGTCGGCCACATAACTTGCAGCAAAACAGAACAGGAGGGGGAGTATCAATATTCATCAAAGATACACACACCTCCAGGTTGGTGGCACAGCACGAAGCATCAGAGACTATCCATGTGCAACTAACAGTGGGTAAGACTGCCATTCAGTTCATAGCCTGGCACACACCACACTCCCAAACCCATAACACACTTGGCCTACTTAAGAAGACATGTATATCTGCAGGTGTCTCCAAACAACAATATATTGGGAAGTTTCATTTACCCACACATAGACTGTGAGCATTACTGTAGCTCCAACACCCTAGGTGTACAGTTCCTAGAATCCATACACTCAATTGCTATGGAACTACTTGTTACCACTCCCACAAGTGGGGAATACATGCTGCACCTGTTCATCACCAACATGTGGACTATATGCTCCAGACCAGACGTGTATCCCTCGCTGGTAAGATGACACCATAGACTACTCTCACTGTATATTCACATACCAAATGCAGCCCCTGCACAGAAAACCACAATCATAAAGTTGTGTACTGCAAATTACATGTATTCACAAGAGGCAGGCTTCACACATGGGAACTATTTCAGGTCACAGGTACATATGTCTATGTGGCACACACATACCTCATGCGTGCATTGACATTACTGATATGATCAATGTCATACAATATTAACAGCAACACCCCACACACATGGACAAACTGTGTCACAAAAACACACATGGCATTTGTAAGATTCAAGCTCCTACCTATGTTATGACACTTGAGAAAGACGCATTAGCAGAGCACACTATTCGCATTACTGGGAGTTCTCCCTTCTCCTGCTGTACTTATAGGGTGCTGACATCATCAGTGTTTGGAATGAGGAATGTGCATCATGCAGTGTGTTCTTCTAGTTGGCAAAAGGGACATTTCTTTCACACAGAATTGCACACACACTAACCCCCCTCACCCAAATTGAGCATTTGCAGGATTCAAACCCCTACCTAACTATGTTATGACACTTGAGAGAGATGCATTAGCAGAGCACGCTATTCACATTACTGGGAGGTTTCCCTTCTCCTGCTGTACTTATAGGGTGCTGACATCATCAGTGTTTAGAAAGAGGAGTGTGCATCATGCAGTGGGTTCTTCTAGTTAGCAAAAGGGACATTTCTTTCACACAGAATTGCACACACACTAACCCCCCTCACCCAAACACACACACACTGAGCATTTGCAGGATTCAAACCCCTACCTATGTTATGACACTTGTGAGAGATGCATTAGCGGAGCACGCTATCCGAATTACTGGGAGGTTTCCCTTCTCCTGCTGTACTTATAGGGTGCTGGGATCATCAGTGTTTAGAAAGAGGAGTGTGCATCATGCAGTGTGTTCTTCTAGTTGGCAAAAGGGACATTTCTTTCACACAGAATTGCACACACACACACACACACACACACACACACACACACACACACACACACACACACACACACTGAGCATTTGCAGGATTCAAACATGGATGTGACATTGCAAATTCAACCCCTGGGATCTCCACTGTGTCCTTGCTTGACGGAGGCACAGCACACTAGCCTTACATGGTGCCTTCTGTGACCTACTTTACAGAGGCACAGTAGCCTACTGTACTGGAGAGGCAGATGCCAAGCACACTCTAGCTAAGCTTGTATTCCCTAGGGCAAACAGCCTAGTATTGACATCTACACCCATATGTTTAATTGTCAGCTGCACAATATTTGTTGCTGATAAACTGTTTGCAGGTCTTTATTGCCATAGCTTTCCTTGTTTCTATGTACAACTTGTGTATCTGTGGAAGATGTTTGAATATGTGTGGGATCCACTATTTAACTTATGTCTCTGTAGTCATTTAACTGTGTGCACTGGGCAGATTGCTGGCTTGTGGTTGGTTCCTGGTTTAACACATACAAATACCACATATGTGTGGCCAACTGCTAAACTGAGACATGGCCTAAGTGTGTGAGCATGCCCAGTTCAGGCATATTCCATGGCTTGTTGCCTGACATATGTCTCATTTATCAAAGTGTGTGAGCATGCCCAGTGTGTGCTTTCCATATGTTGAGATCTTTAGTCCACCACATTTGTGGGTGTGTGTGAACTTCCACAGTATTTCACATTTATAGTTGTGTGTTGGAAGTCATGTGTACACACTGCCCAACTGCTTTGTGTCTGAACCCGACAGGGATTATACTGTGCCTGCAGGGTTTCCATGGGATAGTTTGCATACAGTTGTCAACATCCTTTCATAATGACCATACACTGTAATACTGTATAGTGTACTGGTTCAGTACTTTCACTGTGGTGGACAGTATCCTGGGTTTCAGTCCTATCACTGCTTTCAATATTAATAGTTAGCACACCAGACTGGTTAAGGGCCAGTTGTGTACATATGACCATGCTGCATTTTGTTCGGATATGGACTACTTACACCAGGCTTGTCCAACATTGGTAGTGTATTCCACAACTTGGGTGGACATTGACAAACACTAGCGATGTGCCCTAAGCCATTTCTACTGCTAGTCAGACAGCGTGTTTGTCCTTCAACACACATTGTAATTGGAATGTGACATCACATATTTCAAGGTTAGTATAATGTGCCTCTGTCTACCCATGACATAACAGTGATACCCAGGGTAAACCTACCATCTCACATCCAGTCATCATGATTCCTGTTGAGGAGAGTCAGTGAGGGACTCTCTGGCTAACCTGTACTGGGAGTTTACTCAAGAGTGGAGTGAGCTTCTGGGTTATGGATCAATCACTACAGCATGTCCTATGTATGTCAGTGCTGGGGTTCAGGTCTCTCATGTGCATAGCTCACTGGCATTCAGATTGTACAAGGTGCAGCATGTTCATTGATTCCAGCTTGGACATGGCTTTATACATCAGGCACAGATTGCCTCTGGGCAGGCAGTATGGCACTGTGTGGAGCTGCGGTTTGTTTAATCAGGCAACACATGGCATCTGTTTGAGCTCTTTGATCCTCCTGGTGGGGTACTTTTGGGGTCTTTCCTGTTGCTGGAGGTGTCTGCTGAGGTACATGTCACAGGGGCCATTGTACTCAGTTGTGAGGCTGATGAAGGATGACTGAAGAGGCACGATGAACTCCCCTGATCTAGATCTGACTACCTTCATGATTAGGTGGGTATATGGTATGTTTCTCTAACCACTACAGCCACATGGTTGTCAAATGCAAGATATCTATCAAATTGTGTCCCCAGATCTATTATTACTTCTAAAGTATTTAATGGGTTAACACCTATGTGGTAATTGGTGGGCACTTACTGTTTATCCACAGGGGATGACTATACACTTTTCTGCAATTAGCTTGATGACATGGCTCTGCACCAGTTGTCTGTTTCTATGTGGCCCTTTTGTAGGATGCTTGTGTCAACTAGAGGGTCGGATAAGGTGCCCAGTTTGTAGTCCTGCAAACTGGTTCAGACACAGTCCTTCCATGTTGGCCTGTACCTATGGGAAATATATACTATGCAAGGGAGGTCCCAGGACTGAGCCTTGTGGGATGCCAGTTGTAGCTGGTTTGTAGTCTGACATGGCTGCAGCATGTCTGACCATGTCAGTTCTGTCCTTGGGCTGGTTTGCAACCCATCTACTGACATAGGGGTTTATATTTAAGCTGGTGAGCTTATCTATAATGAACACGTGGGGTATTGTATGGAAGGCTTTTGCAAGGTCCAGATAGGCTGTGTGGACCACATTCCCCTCAAAATGAGTCAGACATGTTTAAGGGGCATGATCTGCCCTTAAGAAAGCCACACTGGGTAGGGTCCAGTGTCTGTAGGTCCCCAATATCTTTATTTATGAGGTCCATGATGATCCTTTCCATAGCTTTGCAGACCAAGCTTGTCAGGATTCTGGGGTGATAGTTTGCAGTGTCCATTGAGGCAACACCTTATGGGAGAGGGACCACTGTTGCTGTACACTGCTCTTTGGGTACATATCCTGTGGTAAGGCTGAAATTGAGCAGGTGTGTTATTTGGCATTCCATTCTTCTTGGAGTTCATGTTGGACACAGCCTAGGACACCATCTCGTACCATTGATGCTGTGTGTCTTGCTTTGAAGATGCTGCCTGTTACCTCAGCATCTGCAATGTCAGGGGGCCAGCACTCTGCTGGGATAGATATTTGGCATTTTTTTTGGGGGGGAGTTTGCACTGAACCTGTCAGGTTGGATGTTGGCAATGTGTGTGGGTTTGGTGTATTGTTTGTAATATTGGGTAATTCAGAGCATATCTGTGAATTCCCAACAAGGTTCCTACCATCAGTTAAGACAGCCTTGTGATTATCCTTAATGTCCTGTACAATTTGTATCTCCATAGGTTCATAGGTTCATACTGGGCTATCTGCCCTAGGGCATTTATCAGCCTAGCCAGAGTGTGTGTGGCTTTCGCCACCCCTTGCTATGTGAATATTATGGCCATTTAGGGTTTACTCTACTGTGCCTCTGTCTAGATGTGACACACTGAAGACCCCCAGTGTAAATCTACGATTTACCATCCACTTGGCAAGATTCCTGTTGAAGAGAGTCAGTGAGGGGCTCTGCCTAACACGGAGTGGGTTCTGTTCCAGAATGTAGGAAGCCTCTGGGTTAGGAATCTGTCCCTCCAGCACATCCGATTTATTTATGTGTTGAGGTCGACATCTGTCGCTCTCATGGCTCTAATGGCTTTGGATTGTCTGAGGTGGAGCATGTCCATCACTTCTGTATTGGACATGACCTTGTACATCAGGCATACATCACCTCTGAGTATGCAGTATGTGACTGTATACAGCTGGGGTGTTGTCAGCCAGGCAGCATATGACAAATGTTTGACACCCTTTATCCTCTTGGTCAGGTACTTTTGAGGTCTTTCTAACTGCTGCAAGTGTCAGGTATGGTACATCCCAAATGGGGCATTGTACTCACTTATGGGCCTGATAAGAGAAGAGTATAGGGGCACAATGACCTCTCTTGATGTAGATGTGAATCCTTTCATGATAAGGTGGCCAATATAGGTGGTCTTCCTAGCCATGTTGGCAAAGTGAGTGTTGCATGTGGGGTTACTGTCCACTTGTGTCCCTAGGTCCCTGATTACTTCTTCCATATGTAATGGATTACCACCTATGTGGTGATTTGTGATTACCTTGTTTGGTATTTGGGGAGACATTCATACTCTCCAGTGTCTTCAGGGAGGCTGAGCAGTGTTCCTGGGTCTGAGAGGGTGGTCTGTAGCATGCTATAAACTGTACAGTGGTTTTGCCTACAGTTAGTTGCACATGGATGGTCTCTGATGCTTCGTGCATTTTCAGTAACCTGGACATGTGGGTATCTTTGCTGAATATGGATACTCCACCTCCTTTTGTGGTTTGGTCCAGGTTTTGGGGCCAAAAAGCATGATTTGAGGTATAACCTGGTAGTGCTGGGGTACTCTCAGGAGCCTTGATGCAGGTTTCCATCACTGCACAGACATCAATGTTCTCCATACTGGGGAGGGCCTCAAGAGCGTGCATCTTGTGGCTTAGACATCTGGCATTGAGCAGCATTACCCTCATGTTTTTTCCAGTTATGTTTTCTGGGGAGGTGGGTTTGTCTTTTCAGCCTTGCCTACAAAAGGCATTATGGAGGTGGCAAGAGCGTTAGCCAATATCCAGACACACAGGGGTGACAGGTGCAAGCCATCCCTGGCAAAGCAGGGTGGCTTGTCAAGCATGACATCCCAAGCAGACACACATTGTATCCCAATTGAAAGCACCCAGTCAACAACGAAGTAACACAAAACGAAGGTTTAATTGGGCATAGAACAAAATGAACCACAATACTCCAAACAATACGCAGTGTAAAAAGCAATCCACACATCAACGTTTCGTCTATCCTTCTTCAGCATAAAATACAAATCACTTAAACCCAGAGATCTGGTGTTTAAATACAAATAAGTAAATGCTCACAACCAATGACCTTTGACAATTAAAAATTGGTTAGCCACCACCTGAATTGATGATGCAAAAAACAAATGTTGTTCACAAAATAAAACACAAATGTTGAAATAAATACACTGATTGTGAAAATTAAAAACACTTAAAGATAATTTGAAAATAGATCTGTTTAGTGTCCTTGAATTAAATACATTTTGCAGAAAAAAGTTTAAAAACACTTGTTGAGAGTATGTATGTTAAAATATATAAAAGAACTGTACATAAAACCACTACTCCCCTCTGCTGGTAGCAATAAATAATGCAACTATATGAATGTTTTTCAAACTAAAGAACTGTATGTAAAAAAGATTGAATTGATGTCATGCCATTTCATAATTTTGCTGCTCTTAGTTTCAATACCGGAGTTAAAGAAATCATATCATTTATTCCAGGATATTTATTAGATTCTAATGTTATTTGCCAATATAACTCTCTGTATTCTAATAATGTTTCCCACATTCCCCCTCTTGGGTCTATCATTTTGTTCTATGCCCAATTAAACCTTCGTTTTGTGTTACTTCGTTGTTGACTGGGTGCTTTCAATTTGGTTACTTGTTCAGCCGGCACCTTCCTTTTTTACTTGACACATTGTATCCCCTTGGAATGACACCAGTAATTGAGCCAATTGTTAAAGCTGATCATTCTGTGTTTGTACTGTGGTATCATTCTTGGTGGGGGTAGGATGCTGATCAGGGTCAGAGTCATACCGGCCTGGCCTACATAATCGGAGAGCTCCTCTACGTCTCTTTACATGTAGTCCAGGGAGGTATGTCTCAGGTCATTCACACCAGCATGGACAATGACTGAGTCATATTTGTACTTAGAAAAAATCGTTGGTAGTGTCAGCTCCAAAAGATGGTATCAAAAAGATAGTAATCCAGGTAATATAGTAACTCACAGGACGTTATTTATCCAAAGACACGATACTTGTAACGCAACACAACACTTTATTGAGCAACCAGATAAATGTTAAACGCTACCAGCGTTTTTCGTTCTGATAATATCAGAACTTCCTCAGACAACAGCCAGGTAGTTTACACCTAGTTTTTAAATGTGCACTACGTAGTTAAAACAACTGACTTTAATTAAATTAAATTAAATCATCAACTTTTGCACTTGCTTTTAAAGAAAAACGCACATTACAGTCATTCAAAATGTTCCTAAAAAAACAGCTGTCAGCATGGGAATATCTTATTTAAAAACATGTATAAACCTTAAAACATAAAGAAACATAACATCCTATCCAAATACAATTCAACTCACGATTTACAACAATAAAAGCCTATTCCTTATATGTCCTAAATTAAATTAAAATAAAAAATGAAAAAACTTTAAAATACTTAGTTATAGTAATATATCCAAATGTTACTCTATTTAATACTCCTTGCTGGATTAGAGAGACAATTCAATAAAATATAGCTAAAAGCCATATTAATCTACCTCATCAAATTTTTAATCTTTAAAATACATGCGATTGAGCAAAACTCATTTAAGCCTGGTTCTCTATTCGCTGCCAAGCATAGTTGCCAGGCTAATTCTTTTTTCTCTAGCTCCAATTTTAGATAATGGTCATTTACAAACCTGTAGTCATCTAGGTGTATATTAATTAGATCTATGACCATAAAGGTAAAAGAATGGTCCGGATTACTAGCACAGTGCCTAGCTAAGGCATTTTCATTTTTACCCTTAGCAATTGCATATAGATGTTCGTACATTCTGTCACGCAAACGTCTGTCTGTCTTACCCACATAAAATGATGGGCATTGTACACATTGTGCCAGATAGACGATAGCCTTAGAATTACATGTATATGGTTCTTTGACAGAATACCTAACTGTCCTGATAGTAAAGTGATCTGATGTCATAATATGCCTACAGTATTTACAAGCACCACATTTCTTAGTACCCCTTCTAGCCTGCGTTGTTGTCAACTTTGACTCAAGGAGCCTCTTCATATTAGTGCCCCTTCTATATGTTATTACAGGGTTGAAGTTTAAAGTTGTTGCAACATTTTTATCTATCGATAAATAAAAACAGTATTTCCTAACTGTTTTTACTATTTCTGTTGCCTCTGGACAATATGTAATGGTAAAAGCCACTGCAAAATTCCTATCATTACAAGTGCTTTTTACCATACGTTGATCTATATTCCCTGTTACATCAGTTACTAGATTTTCAGCGTTGGGTACAAGATTAGTGGCCATATCATATGCTTCCGTACCTTCATTACCACACAATATTGGCATGTATATCCCTTTTTCCCTCTTTTCCATCACTTCCTGAAAAATAGTGTCCAGAAAGGAGGCAGGATACCCTCTTCTCAAAAACATAAGATGTAACAAATCACATTCTTCTTCAAAGTCCTCCTTCAATGTTATCCTCGCTATTCTCACTAGTTGTCCCTTCACCACAGCTTTCTTCTGGTGAAGGGGATGCATACTAGTGAAATGGAGGAAGCTATTGGAGTATGTGGCCTTTCTGAAAATTTTTGCCGTATAGAATCCGCTGTTTTTACTTAACTCAACATCCAAAAAATTAATTGAATTTTCCTGAAAATTTTGAGTAAACTTTAAAAAGGTTGTTGTTGAGTTAAAGAAATTAACAAGAAGGTCAGCTTCTTCTCTATTACCTTTGAATAAGATAAAAATGTTGTCCAAAAACCTTTTATAAGTAACAAACTGATTAGACCAATGACTATTAAACACGTAGTTGTTTTCCCAGTGTGCTAACACCAGGTTCGCAAAGCTTGAACCAACTGGTGAGCCCATTGCAACTCCTACTTTTTGGACAAAGAGCTTGTCTTCAAAAGTCACAAAATTATTTTTCAGGATGATATCAAGAAGCTGTTCCACTAAGTTACATTCATTGTCACTAGCCCCTTTAACCCTAATAAGTTCCACTACCCATTCTACCCCCAGGTCGTGTGGACTACAGGAATACAAATCAATAACATCCACTGTTAAAAAATTAGTTGCATCGTCATAGATAATAGACTGCATATTTTGCAAAAAGGACCATGAGTCCTTCAATATTTGATTTTCCATGGTGACAAATTTCTTTAAAATTTTATCCACTAATTTAGCACAGGGATATGTAATTGATTGTCGTGCATCCACCAGTGCCCTGAATGGTGGGTTCAAAACGTTTTTATGTAGTTTTGGGATCCCAAAAATTTTTGGGATCCGTGGGGCTAACATAGTCAAGTATGTATGTTGTTCTAAAGTTAACATGCCATCCGTAAATAAGTCACTAATAAACATGTTAATCCTACGGTGAGCCTGGTTCAATTCATTTCTACTCACCGATGCATAAGTACTACTAGCCAAAAGTGCCATCATTGGGGGGTGGGTTTGTCTTTTCAGCCTTGCCTACAAAAGGCATTATGGAGGTGGAAAGAGCGTTAGCCAATATCCAGACACACAGGGGTGACAGGTGCAAGCCATCCCTGGCAAAGCAGCGTGGCTTGTCAAGCATGACATCCCAAGCAGACACATTGTATCCCCTTGGAATGACACCAGTAATTGAGCCAATTGTTAAAGCTGATCATTCTGTGTTTGTACTGTGGTATCATTCTTGGTGGGGGTAGGATGCTGATCAGGGTCAGAGTCATACCGGCCTGGCCTACATAATTGGAGAGCTCCTCTATGTCTCTTTACATGTAGTCCAGGGAGGTACGTCTCAGGTCATTCACACCAGCATGGACAATGACTGAGTCATATTTGTACTTGCTTTGGAGTGACCTGCATGATTGTGTTATGTGGCACATTGTAGCAGCCTACAGGCAGCTTACTATACCCTTTTCCTTGTTCAGTCTGGTGAGCGGGACATCGGTGTGTCTGCCTATGGAGTCACCTATTACAAGTGTATCAGGCATGTTGTTTGTCCTTACGGGCTGTGACTGTTTGGCACACCGACTTTGTGTACTTTGTGTTGCATGTGCTATGTTTGGGGGTAGTGGTTGCTTGGGTGTCTGCTTTGGAGGCCTCTGTTGATTTGGTGGCTTTTAATTATAGCCTCCAGGAATGTTTTTGTGTGTTTATGTATTTGGTTTGCAGTTGTGATAGGTCTATGTGAGTGGGTTTGTTGTGTGTGTGGTTACCTTCTCCTCCTGACTAGTTCAGACAGTACTGAGTTGAGTGAGCTCAGCCTCCAGTTCGGAGACGTTCTTTCATCACTCACATATATTTGAATTTCTTGGGGGGTGGAGGGGGTTGTCTGTGTACATGGGGCAGGTGTAACATTGGCCAAGATTCACAGATTCAACTTGTTGTAGCTGGCCTTAGGGGATTTTATGACTGGCCATATTTTATTGCCATAATACTGATCAGAGATTACTTCCCTTTTTGGGTTTGTTCTGTCATGTGGTGACTTCCTCATTCTCTTGCATGGTTTGGTAATGGCTGTGGTCCACCATGCCAGATGCCTGTGTGTATGGTATTGGGCCTTGGTTTTATTTGGGATTGCATAATCCATGCATTCCTGACTGTATTCATAGAATGCATTTATAAAGGGTTCTGAGGTGTGGCCCATATTTTCCACAGGCACAGGGCCTTTAATGGATTCCACATCAGTTTGGAGGAGTGCAACATTTCCTTTACCCATGGTTTTCACTGTGGTTTTCTGGACAGGGACTGTGGTCCGGCTGTGAATATCCAGTGTGATTACTCTACGGTCTGATCTTACCAGTGAGGAATACACTTCTCATCTGGCCATAGAGTACCCATGTTGCTGATTATCACATCCAGTATGCTTACCCCTCTTGTGGGAGTGGTACATTGTTCCTGAGCATGTTGGTTTATGGATTCTAGGAACCTTTGGCGTAGGGTGTTGGTGCTGGGATAATGCTCCCAGTCTATGTTTTAGTATTTTCAGTCACCCAATATAATGTTGTTTGGAGAGCTTGATATTTCCATGTGTTCCAACATAGGCCAAGTGCAGTTCCTGGCATTAGGAGGGTAGTCTGTAGCAGGCTACAAACTGGCAGGCAGTCTTAGCCACTGTTACTTGAGCATGGATAATCCATGCTGCTTCTTGTTGTGGTACCAACATGGGGTGTGGTTATCCTTGACAATTATTGCTACTCACCCTCCTTTTGTAGTTTGTTCCATGTTTTGGGGCTGTAAAGCATGGTATGAGGTGTAACCTGGTAGTGTTAGGGTGCTCTTGTGAGTCTTAACCCAGTTTTCTGTTACAGGACAGATATCAACATTCTCCATGCTGAGGGGAGTTTAGACTGCATGCATCTTTCAGTTTGGACATCTGGCATTGGGTAGCATTACATCTAGGTTCTTATCCCTTGTGATACCTATGGAGGTGGAGCATCATGCCTTGCTTAGCATGTCATCCCAGGCTGGCACGCATTGGATCCCCTTTGACTAATGGCAATACTTACGCCAATTATTGTACTTGATCGTCTTCATATTGTGGCATCATGCTTGGTGAGGGTAGGATGTTAGTCAGGGTCATCATATTTGCGTATACTACATGGTGTTGCATTGCTTAACACATGGCAATCATGCCTCAGGTGGTGCTGCAGGGTTATCTATGTTGGATGCACATACTACACTCCCTGTACATGTTTGATAACAGGTTGTGTCAACTTAGGCATCCCTTTTACTCTATGTGTGAGTCAGAGAGAGGTATAATTTCCTGGGTTCCTACTGAGCCAGTGTATGTGCTATGTGTTGCCGCTTTGCCAAGGCCAAGGCATACTGGGCATGCCTCCTTCTGCCTACTGGGGCAGGCTCAGGTTGTTCCTCCTCCGAGTCACGCTCTGCCTGTGATTGGCTTGGCAATGGTGGGGGGCTGTTTGGCCCAGCCCTATGCTGGTCCTGCTGCAGCTGTTTTTGCAGAATAATATTATGTAGCATAGCACATACCATGACGATTTGGGTACATGTAGTTGGTGAGTACTGCAAGACTCCACCAGATGTTTCCAGGCACCGGAACCATGACTTGAGCAGCCCAAACACACGCTCAATTACATTTCGTGTTTGTGCGTGTGCCTCATTATGGCGTTCTTGTTCAGGTGTGTGTGCATTTCTGATGGGTGTCATCAGCCACGGCTCCAGTGCATAGCCAGCATCCCCCACTAGGTGACCATGTGGGATGTTCCCATTGGCAAATGTCTGGTACAGCTGCGTCAGATGCCAGATATGTGAATCGTGGTAGCTTCCAGGGCAGCCAGCACACACATTCATTATTATGCCCTGGGCATCACACATGACCTGGCAGTTGATGGAGGAGAAGCCCTTGCGGTTAATGTAGGCACTACCCCGCTCACCGTCTGGTGCATTGATGCGTATATGCGTGCAGACTATTGCACCCACTACCTCAGGGTATTCCTCTATTTGCTGGAAGAGATGCATATTGCTGGCCAATACCTTATGGGAATTGGGGAAATATACATGCTCACTGACATGTGCTGACATGGCGTCCAGGAACTGGTGCAGTACCCTGGATGCTGATACCTGTGATATCCCCATCATATCACCATTTGGTCTCTGGAAGGTACCTGTTGCTAGTATTCTTAGGCCAACACATACCTTGGTTTCCACTGGGATGGGTTCCCCTCTGTTGGTTCTGTGTGTGAGGCGTGGCCTGCACAGCTCAACAATTTGCTGCAGGAGGTCTCTGTCCACTCTATAGCACTCCACTATCTCCAGCTCATGTAACCCCTGGTAGGTGACCCTGGGCCTGTACACTCTTCTCCATCTCCTCACTGTGGGTTGTCTGGCAGCATTTGCATAGTCACCACCCTCACCAAGTTGCATATGTCTCCTTATAACAGCTATGGCAGCCCCTAGCATTTTTGGTCTGAGTGAAGCTTTTTCAGTATTCACTTCTAGTAGCTTACTCCTCTGTTGCAGTGTCTCTTGAGAGAAACATTCTGCACTGTTGTTTGCAGTGTTTTAAGTGCTGGGCTGGGCTACTGTTCTGCCTGTGTAATTGCCTGCTTCTGATTGTTTTCACCTGCTAGCTCTGCCAGTAATTTCTGCTAGCTTCCTACTATTTCCCATGCTTCCTTTTTCCCTTCTGTTTCCTCAGGGGGGAGCAATGTGCATACCAGCATAAACACGCTCACAGTAGCTAACACACAAGCACACATGCTTAGAAGGACTAGAATCTGCTTATTCGGGTTAAAACACGTGCACACCAGCACAAACAAGCATACAGGTGTTTAAACAGGCTCCTACATGCATATTCTGCCTTAAATGCGTGCACTCACGCTTACATGCACGCACTCTGTCTTACTTGTGCCTGCCAGCGCACACACGGGAGCATGCACGCCCAGCAAGAAACATTGGTGTTATCCATCGTGTACACCTTCCATTTCTTGACTTTCCCATGCCTACTTGTTGACACTCTTCTTTCCATGATGTGTGACTGACAGCTTTCACATGCCACTGTGCTCCAATGACCTGCATTCCTTTCATATATTCCCCCCTGTGATGTCACCTATCTCCTACTCTGTTACTCCCCCTTATCCTACTCCTACACTGCACGGATTATGCTCATTTTCTATGTAACAGTGCGATTCACTATCCTGCCACTCATTTACAGAGGATTGCCTACTAATGCTTAGTTACATGTCTTAAACTCCGCTTCCCCCCTTAGCAACCCCTACTCCGTGGCCATGTTGTTTTACCCTGCTATTCCCTTCCATTGTATACGCATGCTTTGCATTAACCCACATTTGTGGGTTTAATATTTTTATTTTTTTATTTTTTTATAGCGCAGCCTTTTTGCGTGATGCTGCGCTATGTTTAAACATATTTTTATTTCATGTTTGCATCAGGGTACGTTGCCAGTGGCCACATATTTGGCCATTGGCATGCTGCCTGCAACATTTGCAACCTTTATTTGGAGCTGACATGGCTCCATTGTGTTATTTGCAGAAAGGTACTCAGTTATCAACTGAGTACATTTCTGCAGATAACACGGCTCTTACACGGGCAGGTTTCTGCTTCCTGGATCGCGAATTAACCTCATTTGCATGCCTTTTGGCTGCAAGTGAGGTAATTAGCGTATCCACGCCCTGCCCGTGTAAGAGCTGTTTTAGGTGCTCTCTTACACGCACAATCTGGCTGTTCCTGGATCGCGATGGCTGCATGGAGTCTTACACTACTCATAAACTCCGTGCAAGCCATCATGAATCCTGCCCAGTATTTCATTGGAGTAAGTTGGTTAAGGAATGGTGATGCACAGAATCTTTTTCACATTTTCAGTTTAGTATGCAGACTGATAGGACCAGGCAGGATATTCAGAAGACAGGTATGCAAAAACAGGGAAAAGTAAAAGAGACTATGCAACTGAGTTACAAATAAAGTAAGGCATAAGTAAGACTTAATGGGGTACAGTTTTTTCAACACCTGCAGCAGAAAGTTTCACAGTAGATTAGATGGGAGAAATTGACAGGCTGTACATTGTGCAGTTGAGTGGGGCAAGGGGATATTTCCAAAATGTTATTAGCCTTCCACATAGCGTAAGTAGGCAGTTATGACTGAGATTACTTTCTTACAACTCTTGTCCAACTGGATAATAATGATAGCTTAGGAGGAAAATGAAAAGTCTGTTAATTTAGTCTGTGTAGCAGAAGTTAATATTTTCAACAGTCATGCTGTAGGCATTACATGTCTGTGGAGAATTTGGAGGCATGCCAAGTTGTTTATTAGAAGTATAGATGTCAAGGCAAAAAGGTCTGTAAGCCATGAGTATTTAAGAAAGGAAGCATGTGCCACATAGTATAACCTTATTAAATTAACATATTTTCCTGTTGGTATTGTAAAGGCCTATGCTTTGTATCCTGCCACCTGCCTCCTGTACTGGATAAGATGGTTAAGAAAGGCTATTTTTTCAGTATTACATAAGCATAACCACTATACATCAGAACACATACCTTCTCTCCTCCAACAATTGTATTTTATTGTGAACTCTTCCTTTTTCCAGCACACAGTGATTATTTTCCCCAGTTAGTATAAGACATTAGTACTCTGTATATATGAACAGTTTCTACCTAACTGATTTATAAACATTAATAAAATGATCCAGGATGCAAAAAACCCCCCTTACCAGCCTCAGTAAGAAGCCGAGATCCCTCATAAAATCCTCCAAAGCTAGTTACAAAAATAAAATTGCCAAAGATTCCAAAGACAACCACAAGGCATTCTATAACTATGTCAAGAATCTAAATGGCAATGCTCAGATCTGCTCTGAGCTACAAGAGAATGGCATTAAATATACTGATACCAAGGATAATGCCAATATCCTAGCAGATCGATTCAGTGCCAGCTTCACCCCCCTCTCACCCCCTAAATAGCCCATCTCAATACCGGAAGATTGCCAAATTCCAGTAATAACAGCCACACAGGTAAAAAACGCACTCTCCAAAGCTAAGAATACAGCATCCATGGGACCAGATGGCATCCCAGGCTGTGTACTACATGAACTACAAAATGAACTGGCACCTCACCTAAGTGTCATGTTTAATCATACCCTCACCTCAGGCTTCGTGCCCACTGAGTGGCACACAGCTACAGTTATCCCACTCCACAAGGGGCGATCCACCTTGGATCCAAGGAACTACTTCCCCATCAGTCTGACGAGCCTGATCTGCAAGGCCATGGAACGTATTATCATGGAACTTATAAACAAAGCCATTGGCAACCTTCAAACACTGGACCCAACACAGTTTGGGTTCGTGAAGGGACGACCGTGTCTCCTGAACCTGACTGACTTCTTCGAATCGGTCTCCAGAGCCGTGGATGAGGGTAAGACAGTCCACACAGCCTATATGGATCTCACCAAGGCCTTTGACACCATCCCCCACTCTGGAATTATAGATAAACTTACTAAGCTGGGCATTAATCCCTATGTCACTCGATGGGTTGCCAACTGGCTTACTGACAGAACCCACACTGTAAAAGTAGCTGACTCTAAATCCAGCTCCAGACAAGTGGAGTACCTCAGAGTTCAGTTCTGGGACCTCTCTTGTTTGGCATCTACTTCTCTGAAGTACAGACCAACACTAAGGGACTGTGGCTAACAAAATTTGCAGATGGCTGCAAACTGGGAGCCATTACTGAATCCCCAAATGATGTGGATACTCTACAAAATGGCCTTACAGAAACAGATGCTTGGTGCCAGAGCCATGGGCTCAAGCTCAATGCCATAAAATGTATAGTTATCCCCTTTGGGAAAAAACATGTACCCATGAATTATCACATAGGTGGCAGTAGACTAAACACCAAAAGTGTGATAAGAGACTTAGGGACACAGGTGGACAGTGGTCTCATCTTCAATAACTACATTGCAACAACAGTCAGGAAATCCTTCTATGTGGCACACCTCATCACTAAGGGCTTTTCATCCAGATAAAAGGAGGTCATTGTCCCACTATACTCATCCCTTATTAGACCATTATAAAATACAACACCCCATTTGGTATGTACCTCTCAAGACATCTGCAACAACTGGAAAGGCCACAGAAATACCTCACTAAAAGAATCACAGGCCTAAAGCAGATGCCGTGTGCTGACTGCCTTAAAAAACTCCAGCTATACTCTGTCGCATATCATCTACTCCGAGGCGATCTCTGCTTAACATACAAGGCCATGTCAAACCCAGAGCTGTTGGACATGCTACACTTAAAGAAATCCCAATCCTTCAGAGCCACACGATCCAGGGATCTAAACCTTGTCATCACAATAAACAAAACATGCTGGAGGGATAGGTTCCTGACACAGAGACTCCCCAGACTCTGGAATAGACTGCCCATACATGTCAAGCAGAGTGCCTCTTTGGCCCTCTTCAAAAGGAACCTTGATGATTGGATGGGAGAAAGGAAATTCACCCCAGGGATCACATCAGTCACCCTGCTAGACAGGGGTCCAGGGAAATAAACAGTGTGGGAAGAAATAGCCAGGGAAGTGTTATGGCTAGGCTTGTATAGGCTCTAGCCTAGTGCCAACCTATGAACCTATAAAACCTGGGAGGGTGGTATAATAGTTAAGATATTTATCTCACAGACACAGGTACAAGGTTTGATTCTCACATTTGAAAGAGAAATTGGCTAGGCTTAAAATGGCCCACAAGGGCAGCTAAACTAGTACTTACCTAAGAACCTTTCCCAACACATGCATCCACTTCCAGCAGGGGGTTCAATTTTTAACATTGTATATCCCACCACACAAAGTATATTTTTCTTTGGCACTGCTCCCAAGTAATTACTAAATGTATCCCCTATCCCTACCACATATCCATCACTGGTAGTGTCTTATCACTAAAATATAAAGCTGTCTCCCTTTCCCACCACACACCTATATCTAGGCACTGTTCCTTAGTACTTAATAAAAATATATTCTCCCTTTTCACTGCTGTGGATTGCTGAGATAGGTAATGCTACATCATGCACAAGACAGTTTATAGCTGTAATTGTTTATACAACTAACTAGCCCACATGTCTACCTAGCATGGCTGTGATATGTTACAACTAACTAGCCCACACATCTACCTGGCATGGCTGCGATATGTTACAAATCTAAATCTTACATAAGTTAACCAGATAATAATAAGTTATGTACTCACCATAACGTTCCATGTGAGTTGTTCCATCTTGCCTTCATTCTTCACTGATGGGTTCAGAGCCGATCCATCAGCTCTGACACAGCCATTAGCAAAGCTCAAGGTTTACCAGAAGCTCGAGACCAAGCCCCTTATCCCATGATGCACTGCTGGAATTACCTCAGATCTTGTTTGCTGCGTGTACCATATCCCTGTGAGAGAACTACTCTCCCAAGAGAGAGAAGGATTGAATAACCAGGATGAGATCAGCCTCTAGGTCAACTATCAGCCAGGTGGGTGATAGAGGTAGGGATATAAGAATGAAGGCGAGATGGAACAACTCACATGGAATGTTATGATGAGTACATAACTTCTTAATGTGAAGTTGTTCAATCTTGCCTTTCATTCTTCACTGATGGGTAGCATCCCTAGCACCCTGAATCTTGGGTGGCTCATGGGAGAACATTCTTCAGGACCGTAGACCCTGGAGGCCTTATCAACTTTGTAATCAGTGATAAAGGTATGAGATTTAGACCAAGTGGCTGCAGCACAAATGTTATCAAGGGGTAATTTGGCTTGAAATGCAGAAGATGTAGAAACTGCTCTGGTAGAATGAGCTTTAATCTTGTGCAGTAAGAGCATATTAGCAGCTGAATAAACAAAAGTGATACAATCAGATAGCCATTTCAAAAAGATAGCCATTTTGAAAGCATTGTTTTAGCCACTGGTCTACCTTTTCTGGCTTCAGAGAAAGACACACGGAGCTGGTCTGATTTTCTAACATCTTTTGTTCTGTCCAAATAATATCTGAGCTGTCTGTGAATGTTAAGTTTGTGCAGCATGTACTCTAATTTGTTGGAATGGTTAGGGAAGAAGACTGGCAACTCAATGACTTGGTTGATATTGAATTCAGAACAAACTTTGGGCAAAAAAGAGGGGTTTGTCCTAAGAGATACTCTATTAGCATGAAAAATCAAATAAGGAGGGCTGATAGATAAGGCTTGAAGTTCTGACACTCTGCAGGCAGAAGTAATAGCCACCAGAAATATGGTTTTCCACGACAAGTATTTGATATCACAAGATGATGCTGGTTCAAATGAGGGAAGAATCATGTGAGACAGCATAAAGTTTAGATTCCAAGGAGAATAAGGAGTTTTCACTGGAGGCCTCATATGGAAGGTTCCTTTGAGAAAGGCCTTGGACAACTTGTGGGACATTATGTTTAGCCCATCCATTCCAAGATGAAAGTTAAGATATAGCAGCCAACTGGACCCAAACTGTAGCAGCTACAGCTCCTTCATTAAAAATCATAGTCAAGAATTCTAAAATGGATGGCAAGGGGGCTTGATAAAGATCAATGTTCCGCTTAGAAGCCCATATGGAAAATCTCTTCCACTTACTAAGACATAGTCTCCTGGTGGATGGCTTATGAGATGACAAGAGGATCTGTCTTGTCTCATCAGACAGATCATGAAGCCTGGCTATGATGGGAACTGGAGCAGCCAAGCTGTGAGCTTCAGTGACTGCAATGAGGGATGGAGGTCCCCTGACGGATGTGTCAGAAGGTCTGGAACTGGGTCCAGAATCCATGGATCCTCCAATAGATGATGATGAAGGAATGTGATCTAAACCTGCCGAGGCCAATGTGGGGCTATGAGGAAGATAGTCCTTCCCAGCAACATTGCTTTCTGTAGAAGTCTGGGTATAACAGGGATTGGAGGGAATGCATAGAGGAGACCCAGGGGCCAATCGTGTATGAATGTGTCTCAAAGGGGTTGTCCTGGAGGGGGAATCAGGGCAAAGTAGCTTCTGTATTTCATGTTGACGTGACTGGCAAAAAGATCACAGCAAGGCTGGCCCCATTTGTGGAAAATCCTGTCCACAATCTCTTGTTTGAGGGACCACTCATGTGGCAACAGAATTGCCCTGCTCAGTTTGTCTGCTATCATGTTGGATCTCCCCGGGATGTGCGTTGCCAAAAGAAAGCACTGGGATGAGACAGCTCACTGCCAAACTCTGAGATCTTCTCGGCAAAGGGGATAAGACTTGGTCCCACCTTGCTTATTGAAATACCAGACTACAGACGTGTTGACTGTCTGAACTGCAATCATCCCTAGAGGAAGAGAGTCCTGAAAGTACTGCAATGTCAGAAGTACTGCTCTCATCTCCAGGACACTGATATGCAGGTGTGATTCTTGATACGTCCATGTGCCTTGGGTGGTCATTCCCTGAAAATGCCCCCCACCCTATCAGGGAAGCATCCGTGGTCACAGTGGCTACTGGAGGGGGTAGAATAAAGGGACGTCCTATGGTTACATGAAGAGACATCAACCACCACTGGAGATCTCTCTTGCAAGAGTTTGTAATCAAAATCATATGACTCACTGGAAGTTCCTGATAGGACCACTGGGTGAACAGAAGCCACTGAAGAATCCGCATATGCATCCTTGCTCAAGATATGGTCAAAATCGCTGCAGCCATCAAACCTAATACTTTAAGGACTGTGTCTAACTCTGCCCCTATATAGACAATATGCTGTGATGGCAACAATTCTGAGTTGATTGTAATGCCTAAGTGATGGCAGAGTGTCAGAGTGTATTGTCTTGCTTGAATAAGTTGATGCCTGGTGGTGGAGGTAAGGAGCCAGTCGTCTAGGTACGGAAACACCTGGAATCCTAGACGTCTCAGATGAGCCGTGAACACTCTGGGGGCTGTAGTGAGACCAAAGGGCAGAGCTCGAAACTGATAATGATTGGCTACCAGCCAGAAACGCAAATGATCTCTGGATGGCCTGGCCATTTTTATCTGGTAGTACGCATCCTTGAGATCTATCGAGCACATTCAATTGTCTTTCCCTAAAAAGGGAAGTATCAACTGAAGCATGACCATCCAGAACTTCTCTTTCTTTACAAATTGGTTGAGTCTGTTGAGGTCCAAAATATGTCTCCAGTCCCCTGTCTTCTTTGGAACCAAAAAGAATCTTGAGTAAGTTCTGAATCCTATTTGGTCTGCTGGAACTGCCTGGAAGACTCTTTTTTCTAGCAACTTGCAGACCTCTATAGTTGCTTGTTCCCTGTAACTGGGTGGAACATCCGGGATTTTTCTTGGGGGTGTAGGTTGGGTGAAGAATGGTATTAAATACCCTCTGGAAATAATGCTTTGTACCCAGCTGTTGTTTGTTATATCTTACCAGGCATCTGGGTATAAAGACAAGTGACCCCCGACTGCCTCCAGAGCAGGACAGTCAGGTCTCCCTTTAGGAGTGCTGATAGGGTTGACCAGAGAAGGGATCTCTGTCACCCTGGTGTTGTGGACCCCCTCTGCCGCGAGGGCTGCATCTTCCATTGTTACCCCCTCCTCTGCCCCGAGAGGGGGGTTGACCACGTGTGCCCTGAAAGGCTCCTTGGGCTTTTCGGAACCACATTTTCCCTCCCTGGTGGCCTTTGGGGTAAGGCCGAGTAGGGGTGGAGAAACGGACTCCGACGGCAGATAGAGTCTTTCCCTCCTGCTCACACCTGGTAAGGGTTTCTTTCACTGTGGGCCCAAAGAGAGATGAGCCATCAAACGGGGTATTGACAAATGAAGACTTAAAGGGCTCCGCGAAGGAACACAAGTGCATCCAGGAATGTCATCTTAGTACAACTCCTATACCCGCTGCTCTACTTGTCCCATCAACTGCATATGATATGAGACACATGGACGAGTTCATGATGGAGTTTAGGGTAGTGAGCTGGGCGGCAACTTTGTCCAAAGCCCCTGCAGCTACAGTACCCTGAAGAGTATCTCCCAACTCCTTAAGGAGATCTCTTTGCAGTCTGGTGAAATGGGTCAAATAGTTCAGGGATCGGAGTGTAAAAGTCGCTGAACTAAACATGCATTTCTCATAACGATCCATGATCCTGGATTCTCTGTTAGGAGGATGGATCATCAAGGAAGTCTCAGACATTTCCTTCTTGGTGGCCGCCACCACCACCATGGCATCAACAGGGACTCCCTTGGACAAAAAAATCTTTATCTACTGGTGCAGAAATGAACTTGTTTGGCCTCAGAGGGACAGGCTCCATGGAGTCTGGTGACTCCCACGCCCTTCGAGAGACCAGCTGCATGAGCTCTTCAAAGTGCGGAGATACCCAAGAGGTGGAAGGTTGAGACCCGAAAGCCTTCAGGAGAACTGACTTGTCCTAAGCTGGGCTTTTGGACTGCCAATCACCCCTCTGCTTAAGGATCTCGAGTATCTCCGCAAAGGAGATATCCTCAGAGGGGGATCGGGGGGACCCTTCTGACTCATCCAAGTCAGTATCAGATGTCAAAGACTCCTGTCAGGAGTGCAACTGTCTCCTCTTACACAATCTCTTCCTGGGGGCCTCCTCAGTGGGAGCCTCTGGGGAGGTCTCAGAAGAGCAAGGGGCACACTGTGGGGCTACCTGAGGCTCAGGGTCTCTACGCTTGGCCTGAACAATGAAGGCAGAAGTGGACACAGGCACTTTGGGGGAAGAAGAGGCCAGACCTGGTGTCGAGGATGTCTTTGGGGACAAGGCTCTCCTCATGGCTTCGAAGGCATCATGGCTCCAATGAGGAGGAGTCGACAGATCTGAGGGAACCGCCATCCCCTCCCGCACTGAGGCCGTAGGCTTCGAGCCATAGCTAGGAGCCAAGCTCATCCGAGCTGAGGCCCCGAGAGGAAGAGATGGCACTGACAAGTCAGTGCGACTATCCTCCCCTGACCCGACAGGAGAGTGTCGGCCCCTAGAGTCCCTGATCAGCACTGAGGATGTCAGAGTAGATGGAACCGATGACACCGGGGCAGGACTCGGCTCCAAAGGCTCCACGAACAGAAGGTCGGCCCCCCCCTGGCTCTGAAGATCCAGTACGGCTCTTAGGAGGAGCAGTCAAATCCAGGATGGTGGTCTTCGGTTCTGACGCTGGGGTCGGAGCCGACAACAATTTGGCAAGGCCTGGTGCCTGTATGAGCTTCTACACCAGTCGGCCCATATCCAAATCCTAGAGGCTGAAAGAAGATCTATGGAGTGCACCAAAGGTGCCGATTGGAGGAGTGGAGATACAGGTCTCTCAGAGACCGGCTCCAAGACATTGGGCCAGCTCTGAAAAGAAGAGACATTCGGCTCTTATGGCTGTGGAGCCGAAGTCCCGGAATCCTCCACTTTCATAGACTTTTTAGATGCCTTGGAATCAGTAGATGATTTTAATGATTTAGAGGACTTGCTGGCCCCATCCTGGTCAGACAAAGCTTCAGTAAAAGGATGTTTCAGCAAACCTCTATCCACAAGCTTCTTTTTCCTGTTTAAAAGAACCCTTGAAGAAAAGGAATGGCAAATGCTACAGGACTCCTGCAAGTGCACCGCACCCAAACAATACACACACTGAACATGCCCATCAGTGAGAGACATCTCTTGCCCGCAGTCTGGACATTTTTTGAATCCAGACTTTGGGTGCTTGTTTTTTTCCTCAGACATATTAAGCAATATACAGACTAGAAGAAGTCAAGATAACACTACTAACAACCCAACACCATTTAACAAATGGCCGAGAAAAAAGGCCAACAGTATAATATATCCTAAAAGTTAAAGCTATCCTTAGGCTAAACTGAATACAAAACACACTCTAACAATGGCCTGAGAAAGGAAGGCCAACTCTGAGAAACGTGAAACAGCACACTATCTACACTATGAACACTACAGCAATATAATGAAACACACATATGAAACTAGGCCTAATACGAGGCCGCTACAAATGTAATAAACTATGAAGCACCAAGGTAATAGGTCTAAAGAGACAACTACAGGGCTATATACATATATATATATATATATATATATATATATATATATATATATATATGAGAAATTATCTATAAGAGATAAAAAAGTTTTGAAAAAGACTTGCAAATAGTGATTTTGTGTTAAAAAAGGCTCGAGCAAACTGAAACCCCTGAGATCCGTGCCGAGGCAAACTAGATCTGAGGTAATTCCAGCAGTGCATCATGGGATAAAGGGCTTGGTCTCGAGCTACTGGTAAACCTTGAGCTTTGCTAACGGCTGTGTCGGAGCCGATGGATTGGCTTCGAATGTATCAGTGAAGAATGAACAGCGAGATTGAGCAACTTTACATTATATTTTTTACATGACTTAGCAGACATCAGGATGAGTAGAAGATGTCATGTCACTGTAGCAGTTACATGATATCTCCTGATACCCCATCCACTTACAATTCTTGCCACTGTTTATCTTCCCAAGCAGACATTTAGGTGAGGACTATATTCAAGGACCATCAGTACAACCTGTAAGCAAAGCTTTCTTTGTGTACAGCTTGCCCCTGTGCTGAGTCTTGTGTCAACTTCCAGAGTCATGTGGAGCACAGGCAGGAGAAAGACATACCCACTTTACCCGAGAGATCTCACATTGAGACAGCTGGTCATAGCTCTTGCAAAATTGTGGTATTAAGAGATGCCTTGTCTCCAGAGTTCCAGGAGACATCTCTCCTCCCCAATCCCCTGGATGTGATGAAAAAAAATTGTTTGTATATTCTGTCAACATTTTGTAATTTTTTTTTTAGAAAAGCTAACATCATACAAATATTTCTTGTATAACAAAATTATTATGCCGTTTCAGCTTTATGTGATGTTAGTTCTTGATGTATTTCTCCAACAACTATTTTCTATTCTTGCTCAGTAATTCAGAAACAAAATAATTCTTCTGCAGATGCAGGCTGCTTAACCCACCCAGTCTGTACATTTTACCTTCCCATTGTCATATACAAAGTCCTGTTTGGCCTTAATATTTTCTCATTTTACTTAATCGCTTTGCCTTTCACTTGAAGAACTTCAGGCCATCTTCACTCATGTTAGATCTAACATTCTACCTTCCCCACTGCAGTATTACACAATGCATATATATATATATATATATATATATATATATATATATATATATATATATATGTATATGTTCTCCATATTCTTGGAGCTGTACAACTATATTATCATACCCATGCCAAAACTTCCTATACTGGAATACATTTGTATTTCTAGAAAAATGCTTACAAGTAAAAGCTTCAGTCATGTATGCATTCAGCATACTACTTACACATCTTTGTGCCAAACAGAAGCATATATACATCCCTTTCCTTGCAGTATCTCTTTTTTTATTATTCCAATCATAAAGGTCTTAAATTAGCAAGAAACAGATAGTGGACAATGTAGGTATAGATTATTTGACCATTTTAATACTTATATAAGCTAAATATTGGATGCCTTTGGAAATACCCACAGCAGCGACTGATTTTTCTTTTGTATGAGTTTTCTAAACATAATTTAATTATCCACAAAAATTATTCACTGGGGTGTTATGGAAGAATGTGCTTGATGTTATGTAATAACAAGGCATCACGATAAAAGATGCATCCAAATACCAAGGAGGAAAAGACTCTTGGTAGTGAAGACAGGAAAGTCAGAGTTTTCCTTTAAAAAATATAGTGAAACACTGAATATGTCCTATAAGCTTAAAGTATACTAGGAGGTGCATCAACTTAACTCATAACTATGAAATGATTTCACTGCTGTTTTTAACTGGATATGTAAAAATAGACTAACTGCTAATACTAACAAATCAACAGTCATGGTGTACACATGGAGAACTAGCTAATACCCAGTCAATGTTAAGTAAAGATCTAGATAACTTTCTCGTACCTTGTACCATCAAGCAGAAGTATCTGGGAGATACTATATGTCAAAAAGGTCAGCAAATTGCTAGGTACTTAATGACTGGACGGTAACGTATGAAAAATCTCGTTTTAGCCTTAGAAGCTAGATGAATAATTGCAATCAACATACTGCTACCAAGACTTGAATATGCCTAACATGTTATAGTACTCCATTCTCCACACAAATCAGTTTTGCCACACACTGCAGAAAATAAGACACTAGATTTCATATATCTTTGCCATAATCGTCAGCATCAATGTGCTTCCTTGCAGAAAACTAAGTGGATGTCAGTAGAGGTTATGGCTAATTTCTCACACAGTAATCTCATCCTCAAATGAATGAATGGTAGATATTGCCTTTTGCTTAAAATTAAGCTCTTTATTAGAAACACCACTTACAATTTAAGAAGTCAGAAAGCTTCCAGTTGCAAAGACCTCCATTTAACTTAGTTGCTACAGAGAAATAATTTAGCAAAGTTTATCCAAGCACGGGTATGCTTTACTATAGAATCTGCAAAATAGTGGCAGTCCAGTATTTCATAGACTGCTAAACTTTCACCTTGCAGAAAGATATAAGAGCAGGGATCTCAGTTAACCACAACTGTAAACACTTCACTATATATGCATGCATACTTTCAAGACCAGTAGTGGCATTGCCATTTGTTCATGACTTGGGAACTCATTCAATAACAGCCAATATATTTTTAAAATCTGTAAATATTTGTTTTATTATGGGATATATTGTTGAATAATTGTCATTATCAGCATCTTCATCATCATCATGGTTACTTTGTTTTTTTTGTTGTTTGTTTTGTTTTTTGCAATATTTCTCGGGCTCTGTTTCTCAGTAAAACATTTCTTATTTTTCAGATTTTTAGACAATTAATAATTGTCCAGGTTAAATGAAAGTCTGAGCTAATAACTATGTATGCATATAGTTCACGACTGTGTTTTTATATTATTTATTCTTAGTCATGTATATATTGTTGCATACTTATTGTTGACATTTGGTTTGGATAATAACTGAAAATGGTCCAGTGTTTAGGACTAGTTCATTTACCTAGTTAACAAAAGAAACAGATAAATAAATAAGGAGTTGTAAATACATAAAAACTATTTGATATTACCACTGACAAATGAAAGTAAAAAAAATGAACCCCTAACAAAAAAAAATGTTACATTTCTAAATATCTTTGGCATTACGATCAACGGCAGCAGAAGTTCAGGAAAGAGCAAGTCAGACAATTCAAAAGGAGTTACCTGACTTAGCAAACAAGGTAATGAACCAAGCTAGTCACTATGCATTTGACAACTTTAAAGTTTAGCAAAGGATCATCACGATGCCACATAAAACAATAATTTGCAGGTCTAGTATTATTTACTTAGGTATTAGATGGTAGTCTGCACAAAAAGCTATCTGCTCAGTAAATCATGTAAGGTAATGGCAGATATAGCATGCAGTAAGGAGTTACAAGTTTGACGTGCTTGGACTCAATATTGTGAGTGTTCCTCTTAAATCTAAATGACATTGTAGAATGACTGAAACCTAAAGCATATATGTTTTCATGACAGCTTGAAGAGCTGCACCAGACAAATAGGACTGTATGGTTAGAGGATATGGAACATGACACCACAAGAATGGTCTGTAATAGGCAGCGTTGAATAAAATGGAAAGTTATGCAAATGGGAACAAACAATAATCTGTGAAAGATTAAACAGTGAAGGACATATTTTCAACAGTAAATTTAGAAAGCTTGTCAGACTTATCACAGGTAATGCTAAGGTGAAAATGGCAATGCAAGATGGTACCTGGAAAAACTTGGCAGAGCTGAGATGCATAAGCAGAGGAGAAACTTGGTTGACTGAGGACGGTATGACTGAAGGACATTTTGCTGAATGTGGTTTGGCTGAATGTCACAGTGAATAAAAGGATATCTGGATAAATACTCTATATTAGAAGTAAGACTATATTAAGATTAGACCTAAGATTGTATCTGGGAGTGTGGTCAAATTTATGGTTGCTATTAGACTCAGAGTTAAGGTGTTTGCATGGGATGTTATGTCTTGTTTGGGGGAATTGAGGCTTTGTGCTTGTCTATAAATTGTATTGGTAATTATGTGAAGCCTTGTGTTTATATTAATTTCACTGAATTAGGTTTTCAATAAAATGGTTTGGATTTTTTCACCTATGTACACTAATTGCTGCTGTTTTCTATGATGTTCTGCCTGTTTATGTGAGATGAATCCAAGCAGAATCATTTCCATTTAAATGGAGGAATGATTTTCCACATATATAAACAAGCTGTGACATCCTTGACATCCTGCCTGTTGTACATTGTGCATTTACAAGGTTATCTCTGCAAGGACACAAGTAGTTTTGAAGCTTTTGTAATTCAGGCCCTCAGCACTGTAGTAAGTCTCTAGCATTAGTCATAAATGCAACTTATGGTATGGCTGGAATACAGAGACTGGCGAAAAAACTTTTAAATATTTTAAAGGGATGAAGTTTAGAAAAAAGGGGGACATAAAAAGAAGTTATGTTCTTACCATAACTTTCCATCTGTGTTGTTGATCTTCATTCATTCATTACTGATGGGTGTCAGTTCCGTCCTCGGAACCAAGTCGGCCTTATAACAAGCTAGTGTCAGCCAAAAAAAACTCTTGAGCTAAGCTTTACCCAAAGTACCCCTCTCCCTGTTACCTCATATCGAGTTTGCCCGTGATAAAGAAAGCAGAGTCTTTTTCTGAGCAGGTCCCCTAACGTGGGATTTGTACCAAATCCGAACCTCCAGGAGCCCCTTGGAGGGGGAGGGGGGGGTGGGACGTAATGAATAAATGAAGATCAGCAACACAAATGGAACGTTATGGTAAGAACATAACTTCTTTATCTGATGTTGTTAATCTTCATTCATTCCTTACTGATGGGACAGAGTCCCTAGCTACTTTACCTCTTTATCTCTTCAATACTTGAACCTGCAGCTCTAGCTGCCCCTTCGGTAGTGTGAGAGATTAACCGCATGCATGAGTTGGATACAGATTCCAGGGATGCAAGCTGTGAGGCAACTTTGTCACGTACCTCTTCAGAGATGCTTCTGCTAAGGTTCTGGAGAGTTTTGAGATAAGATCTCTCTGGAGCCTGGTAAAGTGTACCAAGTTATTCAAGGACCAAATGGCAAAGGTCGATGAGGGAAACACTCGCTTCCCTCACCTGTCCATCGCACGACACTCCCTGTTTGGGGATGGAAAGTATGGCTCTCCTCAGTGAGCTCTTTCTTAGTGGCCACCACCACCACCATAGCGTCTACTGGTAGGCCTTTGGACCAGTGTGGACTTTCTTCCGGCGTGGACAGAATTTTGTCTGCTCTCCAGGGGATTGGTTCAACAGTATCAGGACTCTTCCATGCATGCTGCATGATGATTTGGACTAGTTCATCTGCAGGCGGGGTCACCCAAGAAGTAGAGGGTCAAGCACAAAAAACCTGCAAGAATATGGACTCCTCAGAGGACGGGTTGGTGGGCTTCCAGCCTCCCCACTGTTTTAAAATTTCCATTATGTCTCCAAAGGAGACATCCTCAGGGGGCGAACATGGGGACCCCTCCCCCTCATCTTAGTCCATATCTTCCATGGGGGACTCTTTGGGGGAGTCCACATGCTTCCTCTTGCATGATCTCTTTCATGATACCTCCTCGGCGGGAACATCCAAAGAGGACTCAGAAGAGAGGGCACCCTGCAGTAGGGTATCTTGAGGCTCTTGTGCTCGATGTCCCAGTGTGGTGGACTGTGTCAGCTGTGTACCAAAGGGGGTAAATGTATTGCACTCCGACAGTGAGGGATCCATCTGTGTGCCTACGGAGGCAAGGGCCCTTTCCATCACCTGAAAAACTGACCCGCCCAAAGAGGGATGGGAGCCCGAAACCAAGAAGGACAACCTCAGAACCAGAGTCACACCCTGCTTCAATGAACCCACTCCCAGAGAAGGAGCCCCAAGAGGACTTGGTGACTTGCTGCTAAGACAATGGGAACAACAGTGGATGGTGCCATAGAAAAAATGGGTGCCACACTAGGGGTTATGGTGCCGACAGTCTAGTTATGATCCCAAGGATGACTCGGCTCCAAATGAGTCGATGGCCAAAGGGTTGCCTCCAAAACCATGGTGAGGTCTACCAGTGGTACCGAAGAAGCTGGTACCGGTATAGGCATCAGTGTCAGGGGCTTCGATACCTCTAAGGAGGTCAAATGTGGAGTATACATAGGAGTCCGTGGGGATAAACCCTCAGCTCTGGGTGGGAGGGAGGGTTTAACAGGGGTTGTGATTCCTCTGGCTACTAGAAGCTGGTCCACAAGTCTCACCATGTCAAATTCTGAGAGGCTCCTGGAGGAGTGGGTTGATATTCCCAATGGAGTGTCAGGTCGCTCTAAAAAGGGGCTACATTGCTGACCAAAGAAGGGATCTGCCATGGGGGAATATCGAGTCCAAGGGGTTGTTTCTCTTTTCAACACTGTGGTCTTGTGACCAGTAAGATGCATAGGGAGGGGGGAAGTGACCAGTGTTGGGTAAACAATTTTTGGTGCCGAAATGGAGATTGGAGTCAATGTAGTAATTAAAGGCATGGTCGATGCAGTAGTCTTTATCGGTACTGTGTGTGGTACCAAGGTGGATATTTGCAGTTCTGGAAATGAGGACGACACCACGGAGGGGGGTTGAGACCCTGGTGCCGAAGCTGATGGTGTCAGTTTTGGAATTTTGACCTTCGGTTCTAAAGACTTAGAGTTAGTGCCATGGGGTGAAGATGGAACTGAATGGCTCTTATGTTTGTGTTCTTTCTTGGGAGGGGGTGAACCCTCCGACCCAGAAATAGCCTCCGCAAAAGGAGTTTTAGTAAGCCCTTGAGTATTAGCTTGTTTTTCCTCTCATTAATCGTGCAAGAACTAAAAGCCTTACAAATTTCGCACTGAGGTTGTATAGATAGATGAGGAACACCTAGACAGTAAACACAAGAGATATGGGTGTCCGAATTTGGCATTTTGTGACCAAACTGTTCACACTGTTTAAATCCAGTTGTTCCTTTCTTTTCTGACATAGCGGAGAAGGACAATCCAAGAATAGTAACACACTAAACCGATTAATCCACACACACACAACAAAATTATCAACAGAGAAAAAGAAAAAACTCTAAACTTTTTTTTTTAAATAGCTAACTAGATAGATAAAAAGGAGGAAAAAGAGGGGCAGGGGGAATACCAACAAGAGTATTAAGGAATTACCTCAGAGGGGAGAGGGAAAGGCCTGTACCAGTGATGTTACAAAGAATACCCAAAACTGGTAAAAAAAAAGAAAGGGAGGCACTAAAACAGGTATAGAAACTAGCGACTAACTAATAAAGTAATATATAATAAACTTAGTAAGAAAGACTATCAAAGGAGGTTTTAATAGAAAAAATCCTATAACACTTAGCTGAGAGCTGGCTTGACACGTCTTGATAACTACACAGCAAACAAGATCTGAGGTAACAGGCAGAGGGGCACTATGGGTAAAGCTTAGCTCAAGAGTTTTTTTTTGGCTGGCACAAGCTTATTATAAGGCCGACTCGGTTACTTAGACAGAACCGACATCCATCAATAAGGAATGAATGAAGATTCACATCAGATTACAAATGTTTAAATATATTAAAGGAATGAAGTCTAGGAGGAAACATTTTTAAGAAAGAATGTAGAAATGTAGAACACAAAAGAAAAATCTGGAAAAACAGGGCAATATCTTTGGCAGCTGTATTTTTTCACACATATGACTATGGATACATGGCACAGACTTCCATAAAATGTATTATATTTTTTATTTTATTTTATTTCAGTTTGATTACCGGGGAAGTCCACTGGGCCAAGAAGAACCCATTTTCAGTGGAGGCCCAGGGAGAAAAGCTCCAAAGGCAGTACAACCAAGGAATACAATGCATGAGAAGAATACAAAAGAATGTCCAGACAGCAACAATACATAGTAAGAACACTGCAAATGCAAATTTACAATAGAATGTACACACAGCAAAAATACAAAGAAGAACACAGCAAATGCTAAAGAAAAAAAAAAAAAAATATATATATATATATATATATATATATATATATATATATATATATATATATATATATATATATATATATTGTGTACAAAATTTGCAAAATTTTCAATATTTTCATCCTTATTAGTTTCAAAAATTGAGAGAAAAGTCTGTGTGGCATGGGACAGATAAATCTATATTGGAGAAGAGGAGGGAAGGTGCACAAGATGGCTGATTACACTGTTACTTATCCCATGAGGTAGACTAAAGGGAAGACTAGGACTTATATGGTGCTTCTCTGCCATCACAGTCTAGTGTTCTGTGTTTCAGACTACATGACCCTTTGGTAGCAAAATGAAGGGCACTTACATAATATTTATTTTCCTACCTTTAAATTTGTATTTCCTAGTGAAGGCAAATTCTGATCAGCTTAAAATTACTAGTCTGCTACATTGCAAGGCCAGTATTATGTTTTTGTCTTATCTTAGTTCATAGCGTTTTTATAGTGGAGTGCTTTCTTTCTTGATAAAAAGAAACAGAATGCTTTACTATCCTGATTTTGTCTTCCAGTAGTACATTTTCTAAGGCACACATTGTCCTTATTTGCACAGTGGATAGTGTTGTTGTGAAATAGCAAGAGGTCCCCTGGTTCAGTTCTTGGCTGGGAAGTCTACTGTGCGGAGCTCCCTTCTGTGTTTGCATGGATTTTCTCCAGGTGCTCCAGTTTCCTTCCACATTCCAAAGACATGCAGTAAGTGGATTGGACAGTCTAAAGTGGCTATAGGTATGTGTGTGTGTGTGTGTGTGTGTGTGTGTGTGTGTGTGTGTGTGTGTGTGTGTGTGTGTGTGTGTGTGTGTGTGTGTGTGTGTGTGTGTGTGTGTGTGTGTGTGTGTGTGTGTGTGTGTGTGTTGTGGGAGAACAACAGCAGCAGGCTAGCCACCTGGTGGTGTAAGCCTTGGCTCTAGATGATTGTCAGTGTTGAAATGACACCCCGACCCCATGTGCAAAAAAATGGGAAAAAGGGGTTGTGGTTGGATGGGTTATCCTTATTTGCTCCTAGATGGATGAGTTATCCTTATTTGCTCCTAGATGGATGGGTTATCCTTATTTGCTCCTAGATGGATGGGTTGTCCTTATTTGCTCCTTAAGGCAAATGACCATGTTAATGGATAGACTTTGGGCCTGTAATTTAATGATATGACAGAAGTGATTATGCACTTTCTAATTTGGGTGTACAATATCTAATTAGGCGTAGGTTTAAATCTAGTAATTATCTTAACAAACTCCTTACAAAAATAAGAACTTCTCAAAGTAGTTGACTAGCTAATCCTGGCCAAAGACAATGGGTGGTACTCATAGTCTGGGACTTCACAGCTATGCAGCTGTTATCCATGAGGAGCACTGTTACGCATATATACAAATAAGATAAAAACAGGTTACTAACACGGAATAAAGAAAAGAGAAGGCATCTAGATAAACACACCTAATTATGTCAAAAGTATAAAGTAACTGAAGTTAAGCATTAAGTACGTACAAAGTACTAAGTGAAAATCATAGGCTTCATATTACTTTGTATGTATTCAGATATTGTAAGCAGCAGTGGCTATGTGCAATCACACTTGAAAGACCTAAGGCAAGCTTCAGACTATGCAGCTTTATTATTAATATTTGAAAAAAAATAAAGACGTTTAAAATGTTTCCTGCAGGGGTATCCTTATGCGGGCACCCTAATGTTTTCACTAAAGAGTAGAAAAGAAGGGTTAGGAAAGACTAAAAAAGGGGAACACAACAAAGGGTGAGACACACGTGGAACACATCAAGAGAATTGTGCTGGAGGAGGTGGGTGAGAAGGGCACTATATTTTTGGCAAGGGATAGCTCTCCCATTTTTTCAATTTTTTTTTAATATAAGAAGGTAGTATGGATAGGCTGAATAAGAGCCAGCAGAAGCTCCAATCCACACAGCCTCAAGCAGTTCCACTATCAGATGGTGGCACAATGGAGAACTTCAATGTTGAGGGGGTGTGGTGGACAGCACCAACTGAGAGAGTGTACCTTTAACACGGTGAAGAGACTCCTTGATGGGCTGAATCCCTATGTTCACAACCTGTTCCAGCACATCTTCAACCAAGTCCCAAGCCTCATTCAAAGAGGCTTGCAAGGCTGCCATATGCTGTGTTGCCGCAGAACCAGTGCCACCTCCCCAAACCTGCGAGGTTGCCCCTGGATGGGCAGAAGGTGAGTGCTCTGTAACCTGGGAAGTACATGCCTGGGCTGCACCAGAGGATTTTGGATCTATAAAAAAAATGAACATAAATGGGAGAGAAAGAAAATAATAAAGCAGAAAGGAATGCATAATTAAAACAAGGAAAACAGAAAAAAGGGGAGAGTTGACTAAAGATAAAATACATACCATAAATTATCACATCATGTTACACAGCATTTGATTTTTTTGCTTTATAGCATTTATATTTTCTAAATCTTTATTGAGGTAAAACCGAATGTGTGGGAAGTGCTTATGTAGAATTTTGGGTAAAACCGTGAAATTACTTGGGAAGTGCTTATGCTTACTTGGCAAGATAGTTTTTGCTATCAAGTTATTGTGAGGTTTACATCTTTCAGTCTACTACACAAACATAAGGATCATATTTGTGCCTGATATGCATTTGTTTGCAATACTGTACTGAAAACACCCTTTATAAATACTTACATCTAATAAGATCAGTTAAACACAGAATACTGCACTTGTATACTGATATATCTCTTACTCTTGCTTGCAGTAATTACTTAATGCACTCTAATACTTAAGTAACTAGGCTGTATAAAGTAATTTCTTTATGTACAGTAATAACATGAGTTACATACACAATGCTGCATGTATATACTGACATACCTCTCATCCTTGCTTGCAGTAATGTACTGAATGTACACTAGTGCTTCAGTTAGTATGCTGCATTAATTATTTCTTTATGTATATTAATGAAATCAGTTAAACATAAAATACTGTTTGCTACTTTATTCATGCTTACCAGAGGATCCAATAAGCCTTGCTGTTCTTTCTTCCTCCTGTCACCTGTTAGAGGAGATTTCTTCCTCAGATATAAACAGAAGACATTAAGACACTTCTTGTTTACTTGTATTTCACCTTTTTTTCCTCTTAACATTGCCCCTATGACTACTAGATATTTGGAAGACATTTCCCTTTACTGCAAGTTATAAACACATTGATACACATTTGGTGGATTTTTTTTAATATTATACTTTACATGTAACAGCCTGTGTATACTGTGGTCAGTCAGAAAGCACACACACACACACACACACACACACACACACACACACACACACACACACACACACACACACACACACACACAAATGTAGCAAGTCAAAGAACTTTCATTTCTTTAGCTGAACAAAAGTGTGCTTTTTGATAGCTGCCTTCCTTAAGAATGCTAAGCATATAAGGGCATGATTTAAAATGTATACAGAAGTAATAACACTGGTCATTTCTCAGTAAATTATGCACTGGATATTCTCTTTTTTTAAACATTTTTATTGATTTTCATGAAATAAAATAATACAAGAAATATGATATATAAATATGCACAATATATGTCTAAAAAATATCAATAACATGGAACTTGACACTGTAAATCCCACCACTCCCCAAAAATCTACTCTAACTGGGATGTGGCCAAGATGGTGAGCATTTAACAGCACTGTTTTTGGCTCTACTTCATTTTAACATGTCTGACAGTATTTTTACTAAAATATTCAAATAGAACATTTCAAAACTTGATGGATTTATAGTTGAACATCTGCTGAAAAATTTACTACAAAATTAAGTTTGAAAATCTTTTAATTGCTCTTTCCTGTCAAGAAAACTAGAAAGAGAGTTCAAAATGGCCACTGTTCTGTGAGCACTGCTATCACCTAGGTCTCGATATACCCTGGATTAAAACAAACCCAGAAGGCAACGCAGAATTAATAATACAGAAATAACTGTAGATATTTACTGCTAATATCATCCAACAAACAAAAGAGGAAGAAAAAGTGACAGATTCAGCTCAGAAACAGCAGGATTAACTAAGATTTCTGAATAACAGCTTAAGTAATGTGCTACTAAGGCCCTGCATCTGACTGCAAGATTGGTAAAACACTATACAGCAAGATGTCAAAAGAGGAAAATAATATGGAAACAACAACAACTAAGACCAAATTCTCAGTACTAGCCTCACCTGAGAAAGACACAACTTCAAAAAGACAAAAGACAACTAAACAAACTGACAACTCTAAAAATACAAATAAATCCAATACAGACCAGCCAGCTAATCTGGAAGACATAACATCTGCCTTATTACCTATCCAGCAAGCATTAAAGGACTTATCATTACAATTTCAAACCTTTGGTGACTCATTCAGCCAAATAATATCCAGAATGGAAAAATCTGAGTCCAAAATAATAGAAAATGAAATAAAATAGACTCTATTTCTCAAAAACTGTTGCCCATGACAAAGAAATACAAAACTTACAAGCAAAATTAACAGACCTGGAAGCAAGATCTCGAAGGAACAATATCATCATCAGAGGAATACCTGAAACTGTACTTCATAACAATCTAATACCAACAATCAAGCAAATAATAAATTCCCTCCTAGAGGAATCTGAAGAAATGCAGCAAATAACAATAGAGACAGCCCACAGAGCCCTGAGGAAAATGCAAATATCACTGAAACCAAGACCTGTCTATATTAAAATATTAAACTACCAAGATGTAAATAAAATCATACTGGCAGCAAAGAAAAAAGGCACACTCACCTGGAATAATAATAAAATCTCCTTTGCTCAAGACCTCCCAATACAAATAAGACAAGCAAGACAACTACTATCTCCATACTGCAGGTTCCTAATAGAAAAAAAAATCAAATTCCAGATGAAATATCCAAATCAGTTAATCTTTTACATCAAAGAGGTTAAATACATGGTTGCTAACCCCAAAGAGGCAAAAGAGACATTCCTGGCTGTTTTCAAGCAAATTCCACCTTCAGAAGTGAAATAAATCCACAAAAAAGATAAAGGTCCTTGGATGAAAAAATGACCCCATTCATGAGCACTCTAGCTGGGATCCAACTCTGAAATCTTCCCTTGCTGTCTAGGCCCTTGGGTCATTGATGTGAGCCATGAGGAACACAGGAAAGGGAAGTACAGCCTGGGTGGGAACCAAAATGAACTGTTGTTTCCGATGCATGAATATAGGAAGGAAGTTCCCATCTCGGATATTGGCTTGCAAATTCAGTCCCTCTAGGCTTTTGATGGCTTCATTAAGAACAGTCAGACAAAATGGATTTCAGCAAGCTCCAAAGGATTTTACTGCCTGAAAAATGAAAATTGATCTGCACCAGCTAAAAGAAGAAAGCTGCACCATAGATGTCAACCAACCTGCAAGCAAAACCTTGAAGAAATAAGGTACTGTTGAACTGAACCATTCACTAAAACAGTGCACCCAGTACTGTGTAGGTGAATGAAACTCCAGCCTTAAATAATAGGCAAGAAATAAACTGTCAGAATTATGCTAGCTCATAGATTAATATTGGGAAAAAAGGGAAAAAATTGTTAAATGTTTTATGTAAATACTAGAAATGTGTTAAAAGATCCTGGAGAGAAGTAATCTCAGGAAATTAGTAAAATAACCTAACAATCCTGGGATAATGTAAATATAGCCTTAATATGTCAACTATAGCAGAAGGACTGTTTGGCTAAGCTGTTTTTCTTTTTTTTTTGTCTCTCTATACTTCCTACTTCTGTTAAATAGGTGCCAAGTATATATTTTATAACCCACACAGATTGATGTGGAAAAACATCACTATAGGCACCAAAGAAGGCCAAAACCTGAATAAGTAAAGGGGAGGAAAAAGAAGTCAAATGAGAGAAAAATGTAAAAATGACAAGATTGATTGTTTAACAATATTACTATGGTACACATATTGCTATAATTTACTGAGGAATGTATATTAATATGCTGTTTTAAAAATACTATTAGAAAGAATTAGTCACAAGACAAAAACAATACATGTTGTACCTTAAATGCAATACCATCACTGTATAAATAATATGTTGGAAGAGGCTAGGGATATTAAGTAGCAGTGTTTGTTGAGGGAACTAGTTTGTTCAGCTTTGTCCACATTGTTTATAGTAACACAGGGGGATACTATGGAGTAAATCTATATCTAAAAAGAAAACACATTCCAAGATTAGACGAAGGTAAACCATATAATGAACCTTCATCCCCCCCTGATTATTCCTGGTCCAGGGATATAGTGGTTAGGCACAGTGTAGGGACGGGGATAAATAGATGCTTTCCTAAACCATCACACAGTAACACATACAAAACTAACAAAACAAAACTAATATACATGGCATATCTAAGGAATACACCTAATAAATAAATGTGGGAAATAGAATCATGGAATGTTAAAGGGCTCCAAAACAAGAAGAAAAGAAAACTATTCTTACACCTTACATTAAAAACCACAGCCAACCTCATACTAATACAAGAAATGCACTTGACTGCAGATCAATGGGCAGAAATTAGCAGAAAGAAATGGATAAGTCAAATCATAGCTTCAGAGGGAAAACAAACAGTGCTGGGGCTGCCATAATAATTAAAAACCAATTTAAGGAAAAAATACTTAAAACCAAAGCTGACAAGGAGGGAAGATGGTGCTATGTAACATTTAATAGTCCTACAATACCAAAACCTATAATGGTACTTAATGTTTACGCACCCTGTAATAACCAACAACACTTTTTTATGTCATTATACCCAACCTTAAACCAATTTAAATATCACTACCTAGTGATTGGAGGTGACTGGAATACATATCAAATCCCAGAAAAGGATAAATCTAATCTGACCAAATCACATAATAAACAAGCCACATTAGCCCTTAATGAACTCAAACAAGATTTCAAACTATATGACCCTTTTAAACATGGGAACAGTGCAGATAAAACAGGGAAATTCACATTCTATTCGCAATGCCACAAAATGTGGTCAAGGATAGACTTCTTCTTAATCTCTGACATATTCATTAACATGGACCCAACAATAACTATACATACCAGGTTCTTTTCAGATCACTCCAAAATCACACTGAACATTAACTGGGACAAAAGATATATTTAGAGAATAGGGGTCATAATTGGTCATTAAACCCTAATTTACTTTCCAAAATGGATGTAATAAAAGAAACAGAAGCAATACTAAAATAGCTCTTACAAATATCACTAACTCCCAAGTACCAACTGACATAGAATGGCTGCAACCAAAGCACAAATCAGAGGATTGTTTATCAAAAAAGCAGCATACTATAAAAAAATACAACTGAAAGAGGAGCATATACTGAAAGGGAAAATAGAGCATCTTGAAAAAGAACTAATAAATAACCCTAAGAACCAAACAGAAGCAGAACTTTTAAAACTGCAAAGGGATCTATATATGTTAGAAACCAGGAACCTATCTTTCTATGAAGCCAGAATGTTAGCCACTTACACAGAAGAAGCTCAAATACCATCTAGAGCTCTGGCCAGAATTATCTGCCAACACAAAAATGCCTCCAATATATCAGAAATAAACTACAGAGACAAAAACTACACAAAAAATGAAGACATTATTAAAACATTTGAACAAATATACTCTCAAATATATGGAGCACAAATACTACAAACCTCAAAGGAAGATAGAACTCTTTTTCTTCAAAAACTGAAATTCCCTAAACTCAATTTAGACCAACAAAAAAACTAACTGAGCCGATATCCATCAGTGAAATTATTACAACAATCAAACACTTAAAAGTGCATAAGGCTCTGGGTCCGGATGGACTCATCAGAATTTTACAAAGCATTTTCCTCCTTGATAGCCAAACTACTATACTATACACTGAATTACATAATAAACTATAAAATAAATGATATCCACTTTAATGCCTCTAAAACTATATTTATATTAAAAGAACACACAGACCCCAAAACCCCGACAGCTACAGACCCATCTCCCTCTTAAATATAGATACTAAAATATTTACCTCTATACTTGCAAACAGAATGAAAAATCTGATAGAAAAATCCTCTCCCCAGAACAATCCGGTTTTACACCACATAGACAGACTAGTGACAATACATTAACATTAGATGCACTAATATCCTACGCTAACCGATACAATATCAACATCTACACAATGGTAGTGGATGCCCACAAGGCATTTGATAGGGTTAATCTAGAATTCTTACTCCAAACACTACCCTACTTTAATATACCCAATAACTTCATTCAGATCATCCAAACTCTCTATAGCAACCCATACACATCTCTGTATATAAATAAAACTTGGTCAAATAGGATCCTAATAAAAATGGAACAAGACAAGGATGCCCACTATCACCCTTCCTGTTTAACCTATACCTAGAACCACTCTTTCTATACATTAAACAAAATACATATCACAATCCTCCATCAATACACAACTTCAAAATATACCTCACTGCATTTGCAGATGATCTGAACATATACTGCACTACACCAAATTCAGATATAAACAAAATAATAGCTGCAATTGAACATTTCTCGACTATGTCTAACTACAAACTAAACCTTAATAAAACTAATATTTTCCCCCTAAAACACCCAAACTCATCTCACTAATACCATTGTTAAACACAATAAAAATTAAAGAAGAAACTAAATACCTGGGAATCACCTTTTTCCAGAGTAACAAAGACTTCTACCAACACAATGTAAACCTTAAATGGCAAAATATAATGCAAGACTGCAAAAGATGGAACAACCTAAAACTACCATTCTTGGCCAAAGTATCAATAATCAAAATGAACATTTTACCTAGATTAATGTATATATTCATGACATCACAGACAACAATACATAATAAATTCTTCAAACAAATTCATACCTTCCTAGCAAAATTTATATGGGAACCCAAAAAACCCAGAATCTCCTATCCAAAATTAACACTCCCCAAAAGCAAAGGAGGACTAAATCTACCAGATTTTAAAATGTACTACTCGATCATTAACACTAACAGAATATTGAGAATAGCTGAATATAACCCGTCAATGGAAAATTGGTCTCCTCTCTGGGTGACAATATATTATAGATATATTAAAGCTCTAGGTTTCAATCCCAAAGCACTTCCATTCCTGAAGCAGAAAGAAATACAAACTTATAACATTATAGAGCCCTTAAAACATTCTATCAACCTAGCGCAAAAACTCTTTCAATTCTTGAACCTTAGACATGCCATGACAATACTGCAACCCCTTCATAAAACCCCAAATTTAAAAATAAACAATAAGATGCTGGACTTAGTCCCTTTTCCCAGACTAAAAGATAAAACAATCCAAGATATCTATCCCTACCTTAACTGTTCAATACAAGAAATGAGGACCAACTTAAACCTCCCTAAATCACACATAATAATCCTAAGACAAATCAAAGAACTGTGTTCCAGTTATCTCCAAAATATTACTATGACCAATAGTGACATAGAAACTTGTAGCAGGCTTTGGAAAACTATTATCACAACAAAGAAAACTATTACCAATTCATATAAAATGATAAATGAAATCAAATACCAGAAGGACCTCCTCTTCTCTAACTACTGGAGAAAAATTAAACCATCCATAGATGATCAGCAAATAAGCCAGGCAATCAATCTAACACTGAAGATTCTACCCCTCAAAAAGTTAGCATACACTCAGCTCATGATCAATAATAATGCTTATTTTACACCTGCAATCCTACACAAATTTAACACATCAAAATCACCTTTCTGCCCACACTGTAAGGACCAGATAGCTGACTTAATCCATGTATTTTGGAGCTGTAAATGTGTCTATAAACTCTGGAACTCTCTCAAGGTACAATTACAAAAACGGGTTATCAAACATCAACATTAACTTGGGAATTCACTCTGTTACACATTCTCCCACCCAACATCCCAAGAAAACAAGCAAATACACTTTTAACAATTTTCCTACTAATGAAACTGTATATAGCTTTTAAATGGCTAGATACGATAAATATCTCTTGGGAGGGTTTTAAACAAGTAGCTATACAACACCTTTTAGCTCATAAAATAGTAATAGATAAAAGAAACAAAAACATGAAATCCAGAGAAATTTGGGAACAAACCTTTAACATCATATTAGCATAATTCATCACACAGCAACTTAGAAATACACTATAATGGAACCAAAGAACACATACAAGTTCAGATATTAAATAATAACTTGGATATTACGAATGTATATACTGTCTATATAACTGTGGAATTAACAATGAAAGCATCTATGTACATAGTGTAAATAGATATGTTGTATGGCCTATATCCTGTGGTATTTGACATCAATGTATAACATATGTATATGTGTGTATGTATGTATATATGTGTGTATGTATGTATGTATGTATGTATATATATATATATATATATATATATGTGTGTGTGTGTGTATGTATGTATGTATGTATGTATATATATATATATATATATATATATATATATATATATATATATGCACACGGTCATGTTGTAAGATGGTTTTTATTTGTGACATTTATTAATGTAAAAATAAAAATAAAAATTATTGAAAAAAACAAAAAAGAAAACTAGAAAGTACTAACTGTCTCAGAATGAGCCACTCTAAACCCAGTGTACAAGACAGTACTATGAAAGAAGACATACAGGCCATATACTAAGTAGCATCAGTGAATTATCTGTAAAAATAGATAAATTAGGAAGCAAAATAGACAATTTTAAAGAGGAATGTAAAAAACAAGTTGAAGTGCTGAGTGAATCTCTTAAACAACAATCATCACAAATTTCGAGTATAGAAAAGGCAATGTCTGATTTCGATGGAAGATTACTTGAAATCGAGAATAGCACTGACTTTCTTCTAAAATAAAACAACTTATTCTGGGAAAAAACAGAAGACTTAGAGAAAAGATCTAGAAGGAATAACATTAGGATTTATGGGATTCCTGAAAAAGAAGAGGGAGACAGTATGATTCAATTCATTAAAACCCAGCTGCCTAAAACTTTGAACCTGCCTGAATCTTTTTCCTTTGGCATCGAAAGAGCACATAGATCACTTTCTAACTCATCTTAAAAAAAAAAAATCTTTCACCAAGGTCAGTTTCAGAAGATTTTTCTCATGTCAAGATAAGTATTTAGTTGTAAAAGCTGTATGGACTAATTATCCAGTTAAAATTAAAGGAAATACTATAAGATTTGACAATGACTATTCAACATTAGTGAATTCAAAGAGAAAAGCACATGTGCCACTTGTTAAAAGCTTAAAGAAAAACAATATTAAAGCACAAATCTTGTTTCCAGCAAAAATAAGGATTTACCTTCCAGAAGGAAAGAAGATTTTTAACACCTTGAAAGATACAATGTACTTTATACAGAAAAATAAAATCCTGGAGAAAAAAAACAGAAGAAATGGACGTGAATCTATCAACTTCTTTGAAAAGAAATGCAACAAGACATGGTTGGTTAATAAAGACAAAAATAGTAAAAATCTGAAGAACAAATGAAAATCAATGTACTTCATGGTTATGAATTCTTATTAATTTAAAGAAGTGCTTGAATACTTATGAAGAGGTGCTGAATATTACTTTTTACAAGGTAAATCATTTATTTATTTTTTTCCCTACCTCAAATGGTTACTAGTTCCCTTTTTAGAACGTTAGAGTTTGATTCTTCAAGTTATATATGAAACTAAAGCCTTTTATTTTCATTTAAAGTTTAAAAGGTTAAACTACTCATTTTATTAAAAGTTATTCATTATTATGATGAAACTTATGTTAGGTGGCACACTTTCTGATATCTTGGCATAGTTGAGTAATATACTATTAAATATCATACAAGATGCAACAAGTGACACTAAAGAGGCATGTTAAGTTACATTCTGGGTTCTTAAAATGGTCCAGGAGTGTGCTACTGATAGTATACGTGACATGCAATATCACCCAGGAAAGACATGCTATGTTATAAATAAAGTATAAAAAATATATAACTTTTTACGTATAAAAAAGTTACTATTGGAATGATATCAAATAATTATAGCAACATTCACACTTTTACAAGTTAAACCTGGATCACACATAACTGTTATTATTTTAATGCAAGTTTATATGCTATGTCTCTTTTAAAAATTGACCATCTGCTTTATATTAAACATCTCATACAAACAGTGCTTGCTGAATCATTAAATGTTATTTATTTGAGTGCAATGGCCTTTTAGTGGTTGGGATAAATTGAGATTTTTTTTTATTTTGGTGGTTTGGAGAGGTTTGAAGGATTGATGTGTGGTGTGGTGTGGAGGTGGCTTGGACTCAATTGTGAGCATTTTTGTGTGAATTGTAACTGATGGACTGTTCATTTTCAAGCCCTTATCATGGAAACCAGCTTGAAACAACTTAGAGTCATGAGCACTTTTGTGATGCTGTGAGAGTTCTGAAAATTCTAAGAACTGTTCAGGTTACTTCTTCCTGTCTAAAAGTAAATAATCATAATATTGTGAATCATATGCTAAGATATCAAAGAATACAAGTTAGATAATAAGTAAAAGACAGTGAATTGCATTCAAAACCACTGTCAATTATTACATAGTTCTGAATGTTTGCTACTGATAGTATACTTGACATGCAATATTACCCAGGAAAGTTATGATATGTTATAAACAAAGTATAAAAATATAGTTTCTTACATATATAAAAGTTATTATTGCAATGTTATCAAATAATTAGAGCAACATTCGCACTTTTACAAGTTAAACTTGGATCACACATAACTGTCATTCTTTTAATGCAAGTTTATATGCTATGCTTCCTTTAAAAATGACAGTCTGCTTAATATTAAACATGTCATACAAAGGGGTTCATATTAAATGATCGAAGATGCATTCTTTCAAATGTTTCTTGATCGAACTTGAAAGCATGAAAAGGCAAAATAACGAAACGGCATATATGTGAATTCTTTCCTTGGGAAAGAAATCACTTGGCCGCTTTCATTACCTTGCCATTTTTGTGACTGTAGTGCGATCTCGGAGTTAGGATATTTAAGTAGGGGGGTGTGGGGGGCACAGCCCCATACATCAGGGGGTGTAATGTTCTAATTTTTTTTTTTTTTGGTGGAACAGCAATTTTTTTCCAAAAAAATCTCTGTTCTAAGCATTTGAGATTGTAAGCTTTCACTTACATGGGTTCGATAAATCATCGTTCGCTTTTTTAAGCGTTCGATGATTTAACATAGACCCCATACAAAGACTTCTTATTGAATCATTAAATGTTACTTATTTAAATGCAATAGCCATTTTGTGGTTAACAGACTTTGAAATGCTTTTTTTGTTGGTGTTTTAGTGGTTTAGAAATATTTGAGGGACTGATGTATAATGCAGATAGCTTAGATTCACTTGTGAATGTTTTGTGTGAACTGTAGCTGATGAACTGTTCATTTGCAAGCCCTTGTCAAGAGGATCAGCTTGAAGCAGCTTAATTAGAGTAATGAGCACTTTTGTGATGCTGTAGGAGTTCTGAAAATTCTAAGAACTGTCCAGGTTACTTTTTCCTTTGTAAAAGTAAATAATCATAATAATGACATGTCAATGAATACAAGTTAGTTAATAAGCAAAAGACAGTGAATTGCATTCTAAACCACTGTCATCTATTAAATAGTTCTGAATGCTTGCAGTATACAAGAAGGATAGCTTATATACTAGCCTATAGAATGACACTTTGATAAAAATTTAGGATTGTGTTTCTCTGTTATCATCTCTTTTTAATGATAAAACTTAATATTTCAGAACAATTTATCAACATATTGGACCTGGTCATCACCAACATGGGGGCTCTATGTTCCACACCAGAGGTAAACCCCTCAGTGGTAAGATCAGACCATAAACAAATTTCCCTGGACATCCATATCCCGTCCCCACCCCCAGGCAAGGAAATCACTGTAAAGAATTTCTCAAAAGCCAACTTTGCACTTCTCAAGACTGAGGTGGAATCCTTCAAAGCCCCTGGGTCAGAGGATAATACAGCCCAATCTGCAGAATCCTTTACAAATGCATTCTATGAGCATCTGCAGGAATGCATGGATCATGCTATCCCAAATAAAACCAAGACTCACTCCTCTAAAAACAGGAGACCGGTCTGGTGGACCCCGCCATAAATAAGCTATACAACAGAAGGAGGAAGCTACTACATGACAGAGCAAAATCCCAAAAAGGGAAGGCATCTCTGATCAGTATTAGCAAGAAACTTCGATCCCTCATAAAATCATCAAAGGCCAGTTTCGAAAGAAAAATTGCCCTAGACACTAAAGATAATCACAAGGCCTTCTTTAGTTATGTCAGGAACATGGGTGGAAACTCCCAGATATGCTCTGAATTGTTGCATAATGGTACAAAATATACTGAACCTACAGACATAGCCAACATCCTGGCAGACAGATTCAGCACAAACTCCCCCCCTTCCCCCCAAAGGAGCAAATGCCTATCCCAACTGAATGTAACCTCCCTGACATCACAGATGCACAGGTGAAAGCTGCCCTCTCCAAAGCAAAAAACACAGCATCTATGGGACCAGACGGTGTCCCAGGCTGTGTCTTACATGAGCTCCAAGAAGAACTGAACCCTCACATGTTCAAACTTAGCCTTACTACAGGATATGTACCCAAAGAATGGCGTACAGCTACAGTGGTCCCACTCCTCAAAGGTGGTGCCACAACGGACCCCGGGAACTATCGCCCCATATGTCTGACTAGTCTGGTCTGTAAAGCTATGGTACGTATTATCATGGAACTTATAAACAAAGACATTGGGAGCCTCCAGACACTGGACCCTACCCAATTCGGCTTTGTTAAGGGCAGATCTTGCCTCTTAAACCTAGTTGATTTCTTTGAAACAGTTACCAAAGCCATAGATGAGGGCAAGATAGTCCACACAGCCTACCTGGACCTCGCAAAAGCCTTCAACACAATACCCCACTCGAGCATCATAAATAAGCTTACCAGCTTAAATATCAACCCCTATATCACAAGATGGGTTGCAAACTGGCTCAGAGATAGAACCCACATGGTCAGAATAACAGGTGCCATGTCCGAATCCAAACCAGTTACAAGTGGCGTCCCACAGAGCTCAGTTCTGGGACCTCTCTTGTTCGGTATATACTTCTCTGAGGTTCAGGCTAACACGGGGGGATTATGGCTGACAAAGTTCACAGATGACTGCAAACTGGGGGCCATAATCGAATCTCCAGCTGACACAAGCATCCTCCAAAAGGGTCCCACAGAGACGGATGCTTGGTGCCAGAGCCACGGCCTCAAGCTAAATGCTAAAAAGTGCATAGTCATCCCCTTTGGGAAAAACAAGGGGCCTACAAATTACCACATAAGTGGAAATCCATTAAGTACAGAAGAAATAATTAGAGATTTGGGGATCAACATAGATCGTAATCTCTCCTTTGATAATCACATTGCCAAAGTGGTTAGAAAGATCTTCTATATAGCCCACCTTATCACGAAAGGGTTCACATCTAGATCAAGAGAGGTCATTGTGCCCCTCTAGTCATCACTCATCAGGCCCATAATTGAATACAATGCCCCTTTTGGGATGTACCTTACCCGACACCTGCAGCAACTGGAGAGACCCCAAAAGTACCTCACCAAGAGGATCATGGGCTACAAACAGATGTCCTATGCAGCTCAACTAAAGAAACTCCAGCTCTACTCAGTTGCTTACCGCCTACTCAGAGGCGATCTATGCCTGACGTACAAAGCCATGTCAAACCCAGAATTAATGGACATGCTCCACCTCAAAAAATCCAAGTCCCTTAGAGCTACATGCTCCAGGGACCTAAACCTCAGCACTAAAATAAATAGGACATGCTGGAGGGACAGATTCATTTCCCAGAGGCTCCCCTCACTCTGGAATAGAATCCCAATTCATGTTAGACATAGCCCCTTGCTGACCCTCTTCAAGCGAAATCTGGACGCGTGGATGGGAAATCGCAAATTCACCCCTGGGATCTCTTCTGTGTCCCTGCTAGACAGAGGCACAGTAAACTAATCTGAAAAGGGTACCTTCTGTGACCTACTTTACAGAGGCACAGTAGGCTAATCTAATAGGGAGGCAGAAGCCAAATACACTCTGGCTAGGCTTATAAATGCCCTAGGGCAGATAGCCTAGTATCTACCTATGAACCTATGAACCTATGGAAAGTTTAAATCTTAAAAGGGAAGATTTTCAGGTGTTTGTTCAGATACTATTAAACATAGCATTGAAAGAAAAAAAAGGATTGATTTTAACAGCAGTACTAGATTAAAGAGTGTCAAATATATAAGGGCAAACATAAATGTTCTGTTATATGATACTCTACACTAGGATTATAGGTAAAATATTAAACCATGGAATATAATAATAGTACAATACATAGTATACAAACAGAAATAGAAAGAGATCAGAATAAGTAAATATGTATATAGTTAAAGAAGATAAATATGTCTACAAGGGTGGGAAGCTGGCATAGTGGTTAAGGTGTTCACCTTATAGGTACAAGGTGCAGAGTTTGATTATCTAATGGGGTGATTAGCTGGGATTGGAATGGCCCATAAGGACAGTTAGCCTGGTACTTATTTATAAACTTATGATCCTATGAACAACTTTATATATACTAAATACAATTAAAACATACATAAAATCATCTGACCTATAAATTAATAAATATGAAAATAACAACTGACTTCCTCCCTATAGTAGACCAGGGAAATAATGTGAGGTACAGGGAAAGATGGTTTTAGAGATATTCAGTTTGGTCAACTTATAATAAAAATTCTGAACACCTGTTTAATTTTTTTTATTTATAATAACTCACTGACGGGCTTTTTAAGATGATGCCTGCATGAGACACATTAATATGAATCAGAAGCATGAGCTAAGTGTTATTAGTCTAATGGAGAGTTTGAGAGATAGTTTGTTCATCTTTTTCAACAAACTAGGAATATGTTTTTTCCATGCTATAATGTTTTAGAGTTATATCATTAGGTAATTTTTTATTTGTTTCAAAGGTTTTGTCCATAGCTGAAGATTTCATAATGTTATATATAAAGTATATAAAAAGTTCTGTACATAAATGTGATTTCATTACGCCTGTATTTTCCCTCTTATATAAATGGCTGATTTTAAATACATATCTATTAATATTAATGTACTGATTTATCCAGTAAAGAGGGGGAGTCTGTCCAAATACTTGCAATTACATAAAGCTCAAATAGTATTTCTACAGGAAACACATTTACTTAATAAAGATTTAAATAAACTTTTATTAAATGATTATTTGGTTTTAGCAGGTTCTGGCTTTTGAGCTAAAAGAAGAGGCACCTTCATGTTATTGAAGAACTCACCAGTAATGCCTAAAGTAAAAGATACCTTTGTTGATAAAAATGGTATGGTAAGCATTGTTATAGTTGAGTGGAACAGAAACCTACACATATATTGATGAACTCTTACTGGATTCCAGGGTTTGGAGCTAAAGATGCAAAAAATTACTTAGATGCTATAGCCTATTACATGAAAGGTGAAGTCATAATGTCTGGTGATTTCAACTGTATTTTATCAGACATCAGATGTATTTTGTCATTCCACTGCAGATAGTAGGCTGAGAATCAGATCTTCAGCCAAACACTTAACACATTTTGTAAATCTAATGAATTTAAAGGATATATGTGAGCTAAGGAAAACAAACACACTTCAATTTGCCCATTATTCATATAGATTTGGAACTAAAAAAAATTGATACAATTTTTGTCTCAATCTGTTATCGCATATCAGAGATACTTCAATAGTTTCATGTACATTATCTGACCATAATGCTATAATCTTTAATATTATTTTAAAAACTAATTGAATATATCTCAGGAGATTACCAGTGTACATTATTAAAATAAAAGGATTCAATGATTGGTATGTTAAAGAGATCAAAAAATTCCTAGAAATAAACATGAATGGTGAAGTATCTGACATTGTTCTATTGGATTCACTAAAGGCTTGCTTAAATGAAAGCGTTACAAGCTTATATATTAATAAAACAAGAAAATAGGACAAAGAATTGACTATACTACAGGCCAAAATAGACACACTAAGGTTACATCTAAAACCAAATGACATTATCATTCAGTCTGAGCTTACAAATTAAATACAAAATATGCTGAACTTCTGAATCATAAAGTGTCAATAAACCTGGAAAAACTTAAACTTCAGGCATATTCAGTAAACCCTTCAAGGTTACATAAACTTGCTCTTAGATCAAAGAAAATGAATAAAGTAAATCATATCAAAGAAATTATAACACATATAAATAATAAAGAAGAAAGAAGAACAGATATTAAAGGTATTTTTGAGGGCTTTAAAATATTTTACGAAAATATAAATAATAATGCAAATAGCCTAGATAATGATGATATAGTTGAAACTTTTCTAAGGGAAAATATAAATAATAAAATAACAAGTGAACAAATAAAAAAAATGATAGCCCATTCACATTAACAGAAATAAAAGATCAAATAAAAAAGTTAAAAAAATAATAAGGTTTCTGGGCTTAGATGGTCTTATACCAGAACTATATAAAATACCACTGGATGATGCAGTTAAAATATTAGATAAGGTCTATCTAGAAATAAAAACAACTGCTGAAGTCCCCTCATCATGGAAATACCCCCTTATATCACCTATTTTAAAATAAGATAAGGATCCTAAAAAGTGTTCATCATACAGATCATTCTCACTTTTAAATGTGGCCTATAAGATGTTCATGTCAATTTTAGCCAACAGAATTCATCAATTTTTACCTAAAGTAATTAACAATGATCAAACTGGATTTATTTTAAATAGACAAGTACATGATAATAAAATAAGAATACATACATTAATAGGCTATGCAAATAAAAAAGAACTTTATATCATTAGTGTAGATTTAGCTAAGTCTTTTGACTCAGTTAATTTGCTGTACCTGTTTAAAACACTTAAAGTGTATAATTTCTCACTTGAGCTAATTGCATTAATTTCTAAGTTATACAATAACTCTTGTGCTTATGTTAATATAGGTTCTTTTCTTTCTAATTCCTATAAAGTACAAAAAGGCACAAAACAAGGCTGTCCATTATCACTTTTACTTTTTGCATTAGCTATAGAACTTTTTGCTAATAGTATTAGATCCAATAAGAACATTAATAGTATCAAAATAAAAAAAAGATTTTGAACTAAAGATTCAACTCTTTACTGATGATATTTTACTAACAATAGGAAATATAGACAATTCATTAAAACATATTAGTTCTATGAGTCTGTTTGAAGAAATCTCATAATAAAACAAGTGCATTATTAATTAATAAAAAAAATAACAAATTCATACAAAAATATTGTAACTTCAACTGGAATAGCAACCAAATGGTATACCTGAATAGTAAATATATGATACAAACTTTCAACAGGTTGTTAATAAAATTTTAAGTTTAGTCACAAATAGGAGCAAATTCTTCTTTACAATGGAAGAATGATTAATGCTTATTAAGATGGTAATTCTCCCTAAAATATTGTTTGTCTTACAATCTTTAGTACTTTCGCCACTAAAAAAGAAGTCGATAAAGAAGATAATATTCTACTTACATTTTCTGGCATCCTAATAAACCAAGAGTTTCCTTTGATTGGCACAGAAAAGTTGGGATAATGGTGGAATAGGATTCCCTGATAGTCAATTGTATGCTACTTCAACAATTGTAAGATTTATAGCTTTGTGTTAAATTCATCTTATGCTTCAACATGGAAACAAATACATAAAGAAATATTATTAGTAAATAATAAATATATCACAGCCAGTCATAAACAAATAGTCCCTAATAGTTTTATATGGTTATTAAAAGACTTTTGCATAAATGGAATTACACCCTCTTTTTAAATTCCCTATTTAAATAACATCTTGTCCTCTTTCCAAAAGTTCATATATTCTAATCATTGTATTAAAGACTTAATATTTTCTATGTTTCCAATTGCATATACAAATGACTGCTTAGAAACTCATCAATTCATAAATGGTACTCAAATATATACTGCTAAAAATTTAAGGTACAAATATTATCAAGATTCTGAGAACTGGTTAATTTTACAAATATTTAGAGACAATGGGCAGGATTGACGAAGCCTCCGTGTAAGAGTTACAAGGCTTACACGGAGGCTGCAGTTAAACGGTGTGACATCAGCATGCCATGCATATGCATGAGGGCATGCTGAATCACACCTAAGGCTAACACAGTCCGTGTAAGACAGAAGGGGGCGTGTCCATAGGGCGAGCCCTGCAAACAGACACGCCCCCCAGAAGAGTAAAAGTCTTGAAAGTAAACCCCCACGATAGAGTCCGTGTAAATGTGAATAAACACAACACAACACATTCCCCCACAGACTATGAACATAAAATGTATAAATGAACATCTTATATTTTTTTTATAAGTTGTAAAGATGTTTGCCCGTGAGTGCGCTCGTTTGCACGGGCGTGCCCGGCGCTTAGCCACAGTTAGCAGTCAGTGGAAAAGCATATAAGAACTATATATGCAAAGTAAGCCAAGAAGCAATAGGGTAGCGGTAGAGACGTCGGCTGAAGAGGAGGCAGTCATGGTTCGAGCCCCCACAACATCAACTTTTATTTTTAGTGAAATAAGCATGAAACAATTCCCTGACATATATGTACATATAGAAAATTATATTTTATGTAAAATGTAATGAAATGGGCCATGTATTTTGAAGAAATGTGAGATAATAAAAAATAAAAAAAAATTCAGATGTGCTTATAGCTGAGCTACAGTCTAAAAAGTTGAGTACATCTGCCTGTAGGTGAGCAGTGTTTTAACAGGTTTAAAATGAGTGCCCGTAGGTGAGCAGTGTTTTAACATGATTAAAATGAGTGCCCATAGGTGAGCAGTGGTTTCACAGGTGTAAAATGAGTGCCCAGGGTTGAGCAGCATTTTAACACGCTGAAACTGTGTGCCCATAGCTGAGCTGAGTGTAATATGCATGCTGACAGCCAAACGACGCGTAAACCAGTGTGGTCCGGTTGCGCGGAGCTGTGCACCGCGCCAACATGCTAACCGACAGGCAACGTTGAGCAAGCTGTATCAAAACTGCCTTTACACAGACACACCTCCTAGCCTGTGTAGACAGTCATAAAATATAAAAAGCAATGGCCAGGCTCGAACCCAGGATACCATGCACCATAGTCAAAGTACTGAACCACTAAGCCATGACAGTTGCACTTAGAAATGCAGTAATAGCATATATAGGAATGAATAGAAAGAGGAGCATGACAAAGCAGGTTTTGTGAAGCTGATACAATTCCAAAATGGTCAATCACAGATAAGTGCAGGAAAAATGGCATATATAAGCCCCATAGGCGGGAATACACAGCATAACCGATTGTGGAACCGACTTGCAGCCAGGATGGCAGGTGTAGGAGAGGGTAGTTGCTTACGAGCACAGAGGTGGGGCGTTGGGGCGTTGAGGAGTTCAAATATATGGTTTGGCTCCTCGTCCATGATCATGAGGCCCAACTCATGCAGGGCCAGGTCCTGTGGGGAGCATATAGGGCTGAGGCATGGGACCGGTTGGCACGATCTCACCAGTGCAACAGGAATACCAAGGACTGGTGAACAGGTCCGTCACCACCATGCGGGCCTGAAGAGACAGAAGCAGGACCAACTGAACCGTTGGATCCAGGAGGCCCGGCAAATGCCCAACGCCTAACTACTGAGTAAGTTACATGTAATTATTTATGTAAGAAATTAACCTAGCTGATATTATGGAGATGTGTATTCCAATATTACTTCATTTATATTACAGCTGCAGGTGTCCGTTCCATGAACTGTCGATTCTATGCCGATAGGCTGGTGCAGTTGCGCCACCAGGCAGGTCAGTAATTCTCTCCCTGTAACTGTAAAAAAATATATAAGTATGACAGCTTGCAAAAGAGTGCAGTGTAGTCACTTATTAATAAAATGTGCAAGTAACTGTGTAAGAGAGTTTGCAAGTATTGCATTGATTACAAATGTGTGATGCAGCCTGTAATCCAAAAATAAAAATGAAACAAGTCTGAAATAAAGATGTCCCACCTGTAATATAATAGCACATAACCTGCAGCAGGCTGAAAAGTACAGCTACAGAAGCTGAGTAAAACATATGTGTGAAATATATCCCTGTTTAAATTCTGAAACATGACACAAGTGAGACTGTTGGAAAGGATTGTTATAACTAAAAGTAAAACATGTCAATAAAGCCTAGAATTAAGTACCATCCTGAATTGTAAAAATAAAACAAGTGAGAGAGTGTGAGAAAGAGGTATGAATTCACCAATAAAGTAGTAATAACTCCTGAATAAAGTATACTGCAGTCAGTACAGAATGAAATGAATGTGACAGACAGAACCAAACAGCAACATGGTTGAAAAAAGTACTGAAGCTGGAATGTGTGTCCCAAAATCTGGATATGTTGCTCTGAGTTTGCAATATGCAGATAGTATGGTTGTATGAAATAACAAACATCCACAGTTGTCTATAGCCATATAAATCAAATGTAGCAGGATGATGTAGCTGAACAGAGTCAGATATGAATGTGTATGAATAAATATGAAATGTATATTGATGTAGCAGTAACATTCCTATCACCAACCTGAATTAGTTATCACATAGGAAACTGTAGTTAGACCTGTAGTGTGTATATATATATATATGCAGCTAGTAGAAATGTACAGCTTATGTATAGGTATTTGAAGATGTTAAAGAAATATTTCTTCACCCTACCCTATAACCACAAATGCTGTTCAATGGCTTGAATTTATGGGTGTTTGGTTAATGGGAATACTAATGCATGCTGTTACAACTAATTGTGAATGGTATTGTACGTTACTAACCCAAACTGTCATAAAATAATGCAAAACATAGGACGACAGGGAAGGCGGGTTCCAGCAGACCCACCTCTCCTACCTCAGCTGGCGAGTGCACCTGGCAGTAGTGCCCAGGCCGGACCCTCCTCCGGTGGCCCTGTGCCAACTGTGGGTGGAAGCGCTGCAGGGGATGGGGCTCGTCCCCCCTCTGCAAGAGTGGCCGGAGGAGAACATCCACTCACCCTCCGTAGTGTCCGGACTGTGGTGCGTAGGGAGATCCGGCATGCTGTGCTTGGGCCCCTACGCCAACTTGAGGCACAGGTGGCACAACTCACGGGCGTGCCTGCTGCCCAGCCTACACAGCCCCCAGCACAGCCCCGTCCTGGTCAGTGAAGGCACAGTGGAAACTGCCCATGGGTGGGGATCTCAGTTCCACTGTTGCCATCTGTGGGCTCATGGGCTCGAGATATCCAAACATCCGTCCCCGTCAATTGTGTAACCCCCCCCCACATGTGTCATACACCATCCCTGTATGCATTTTGTTTGTCTTGTCTGTTAACCTCCCCTATCTACCTCCCCAGCTATACCGACATCCTGTACCTGACATACCACTCTCACCTGAAAAAAAAAGGGCACTCTGTACCCACAAAAAAATTACACCCCATACATAGCTGCCCATTTTGCACACATGTCTGCTGGACATGTAAACTGGCAATTACAATTGGCTGTACAACAGATATTATTGTTGTCCTCACACCTCTCTCAGGGGTGGAAGGTTTCAAATTTCACACCAAATTACAAACATATGCACAGCTGTTGCTGACAAAGAAATGGGCAGCTATGGGCCTTTCCTACATCCCTCCTGCAAAACCTGAGCTTGTTTTCCTACTGTCCTATGCTCTTTGTGCCCCCTTTTTCACCACTTTCCTATCTCCCCATTTTCTTTTCTTTAAAAGAAAATAGCGCGGGTGTACGCGACAGTAAGCACTTTTAAGCAGTAGTAAGCGGGAGTGCGCTTAGATAAGCGTGTGTGTGTGCAAAGCTAAGCTGCAGTGCGCATGCGTGACCTCCGTGCAAACCAGCGCTAACCCGCTTACAACTGCTTAAAAGTGCCTTAGTCACTCTGAATGACAAGGCCTGTAGTTTTCTCAGCAGCAAAATAAAATACCTCCCTCAGTCTCGAACCCAGGACCTTGGAAACACTAGTCTGCATGACTTACCACTAAGCCATGACTGCTATACAAGAACATTGTGCTGAAACAAATATATCATAAAATAGTAGGAATTAATGTAAAGGGAATATAGCAAGTCTAGTACACAAAGCATGCCATGTATATTTACTGTCAAATCTAGTGGATTTGTAAAATAGTACTGTGTGCTGAGAAACAGTCATGCTAGTTGGTAGCTACTAGGTAATAATGTCACAGTAGCATTTGGCAAGCCACACACATACTCAGAGCAGGATAAACACTGCCATAGTTGATTAGTTAAGAGATCAGACATAGCAACTGTGACTGAGTTACAGGGATGTCCCTGATGTGAAAACAAATGTCAACTGTGCCCCACTGACACCCTGTCAAATGTACTAGCAGTAGGCAGAAAGGTGTAACTACACATGCAATGGTAACTATGACTGACTGAAGGTATGCACCACCTGCACGGCACAAATGGTGTACTAATATATATGCTTGAAATAACCCACAGTCACAACTGCTGAATATCAGAATATGTCATTGGAGTAACCCACTGCTATGTACCATTCCATGAGGCTGATAAAAGATGCACCGGAGAGTATCTGAGGCCTGCTCAGCAGCATGATCAAATACCCCTGTAAGTGTCAAGGCCCACACCATGGCCAGACCACACTGCATGCAGTAACACCCTACCACAACAAATACATAGGGAATTGCTGCCCAAACAGATTTAGCAAGCATTACAAGCTGTGAATGTAAATGGAAAATAGGAAAGCCATAGCAACACATTACAGAAAAGACACCTAGCAGGCATACAAGGAGTGAATGTAAAGGCCAAATATTGAAGCCATAGCAACAGATTGCAAGAGCCACTGCTATATACCAGTTACACCACAATCCCCACAGGAAAGCACACACACCCATATACACAGTATTACTAGTCGTACGTGTCAGTTTACATACACACGGAGAAGGGGACACTGGAGGAAGGAATACTCAGCTTACAGAACAACATGCATTGCAGTGTCTACACCACAGCCTGAAATATGAGAGACATACCAACCCTCACACTCACAGAACAGTGTCCACAGCAAACCAGCATGGTCCCCACCCTGATAATCTGAAAGGGCTACGCCTACCTAACAGACCTTTTTATAGCACAGTCCTGTAATCACAGTGAGAACTGCAATCACTACACAACAGGCTGCATGCAATTAGTAAATGCTGGCTAACAACTGGTGCAGAGGCCATCACATGGACATGTGCAGATACCTACAAAAGCATCCTGTACTCCCAGTCCACACATGCAATACTTTCATTGCACCCGCTGGAGGTAGAGAGAGAGAGAGAGAGAGAGAGAGAGAGAGAGAGAGAGAGAAAGAAAGAAAGAAAGAGAAAGAAAAAAAAAAAACCTGTAACAACAAAACAAAGAGGCTGACAGCAGGCCAAGTAACTGCAAGCCTACGCAAACAGCTGCAACAATCACCGGTAATGTAAAGTACTACTATAATACTCTACATACTGTGAACCCTCCAGATGTGTTATTGGTCTGTATCTATGTATATGAAGATGTGCATAGGGCCGGGGACATACTGCAACTGTCACTGAAGGCTCCACATACATATGTATGTGACGGTAGCTATGTGCACATAGCAATGTAGGTTGAAGTGAAATGTACAAGTAGGTTGTACAGTAATGGATGTTCAGCAGTACGTTACTGTGTATATACATATGTGGAACTAAAAAGGACTATATATATATATATATATATATATATATATATATATATATATATATATATAAAAAACGTGTGTATGTATATTGAGATATGTATGTATATATATATATATATATATATATATATATATATAATATGCATATGTGTATACATAGATAGAGAGGGATGTAGAAATACATAGACATATATAGTTTCACAGTGTCATAGTTTAGTACTAGGTTATCTGCAGACAGTGTATAGAATAGATTTAGAAACTTGTGCCTCTGTATAGTAGTGACACAGTGAAGACCCCCCTACATAATAGCATTAGTTTACTGTGCCTCTGTCTAGTAGTGACACAGAGATGACCCCTGCTGTAAACCTATGATCTCCCATCCACTCATCAAGAATGTACATGAAGAGTGTCAGTGAGGGTCTCTGCCTAACATGAACTGGGATCCTGTTCCACAGTATGGGAAGCCTCTTAGTGATGGATCTGTCCCTACAGTATGTCCTATTCATATGTGTGCTGAGGTTTAAATCTGTAGCTGTTGTGGTTCTGATGGATTTGGATTGTATGAGGTGGAACATATCCATCAATACCTGATTGGACATGGCCTACTACATCAGGCACAGATTATCCCTACGTAGGCAGTATGCTATGGAATAGAGCATGAGTTACGTTAGTCTGGCAGACCCTTGATCCTCCTGGTGATGTACTTATGGGTTCCCCCTAGCTGTTGCAAGTGCCAGGTGAGGTACATACCAAATGGGGCATAGTACACAGTCATGGGCCTGATAAGGGAGGAGTATAGGGGTACAATGACCCCTTTTGGTCTGGATGTGAATCCCTTCATGATAAGGTAGGCAAGGTAGGAAGTCTATCCAACCACTTTGGCAATGTGGGTGTCAAATGAGAGGTCAGCATTGATCAGTGTCACCAGGTCTCTGATTACTTTGTCTGTACTCAGTGGGTTACTGTCTATGTGATAATATGTGGGTATCTTGTCCGTCCAAAACGGTATGAGTATACATTACGTGGCATGCAGTTTAAGGCCATGACTCCGGCACCACATGTTGGTGTCTGTGAGGCCTGTCAGTAGGATGTATGTGTCAGCTGGTGTATCGACTATGGCGCCTAATAAACAGTCATCTATGAACATTGTCAGCCACTACCCTCCCATGTCTGCTTCCACATCTGAGAATTATATGCCGAACATGAGCGGTCCCAGGACAGAGCCCTGTGGGACACCACTTGTGACTGGCTCTGAGTCTGACATGGCACCAGTGAGTTTGATTGTAGGGTTTCTATCCGTTAGCCGGTTTGCAACCCATCTTGTGACATATGGATTTACATGTCAGCTGTTGATCATGTCTATGATGCCAGAGTGCGGTATTGTGTCGAAAGCCGTAGGCAAGTCCAGGTAGGCTGTATGGACTGCTGTGCCCTCGTCAATGGCTCTAGTGACTGAATTGAAAAGGTCAACCAGGTTCATAAGGCAGGGTCTGCCCTCTACAAAGCCAAACCGGGTGGGATCAAGTGTCTAAGTCCCCAATGTCTCTGTGTATGAGTACCATAATGATCCTTTCCATAGCGTTGCAGACCAGGCTGGTTAAGCTTATGGGGTGGTAGTTACCAGGGTCTGTAGAGGTGCCTCCTGCGTGGAGTGGGACTACTGTTGCTGTATGCCAGTGTCCAGGTACATATGCTGTAGTAAGGCTATGGCTGAATAGCATGTAATGTGCATGTGTAGCTCCTCTTGCAGTTCACGTAGCATGCAACCTTTAATACCGTTGGGTCCCATTGCTGCTGTGTTTACAGCTCCGCTGAGGGTGGTTCCCAGCTGGACATCTGAGATGACAGGGAGGTTACAGTCAGCTGGGATAAGTAATTCCTCATGTGCGGGTGAGGGAGGGGAGAAATCTGCACTGAACCTGTCTGCCAGAATGTTGGCATTATCTGTGTGTTCAGTGTAGCGTTTGTCACTGTGAACTAACTGTGAACACAACTGAGGGTTCCCACCCAGGTGTGTAACATAGCAGAAGAAGCCCTTGTGGTTATCTGTAGTGTCCATAGCGATGTCCCTCTCATTGTTGGCCTTGCATGTTTGTATGACAAAACGTATCTTTCTACTACTGCTGATCAGAGATGCCGTAGCTCTATGGAATTATGCTCTGCCGTTATACAATTTGTTCAATGCTGGGGTCCACCAGACAGGATGCCTGCCCTTGGTGGAGAGGGTCATGGTTTCATTTGTGATTGCATGAGCCATGCATTCTTGGAGATGTCCGTAGAAAGCATATGTGAAGGTGTCTGCATTGTGGGAAGTGGTTTACACTGGCCCAGTGGGCATTAAGGATACCAACTCAGTTATAAGAAGTGTAAAGTTGGCATGTGAGAGGGTTCCCACTGTAGTCTTTTGTGTTGTGAGGGAGGTGGGATATGTATATCCAGGGGAATTAGTCTGTGGTCAGATGTGACTAGTGAGGGGTATACTTCCGGTGTGTAGCACATTTTCCCCATGTTTGTGATGATCAGGTCTAGTATATTATCTCCTGTTGTGGGAGAGGTGACTAGCTGTTCCACTGCATTTGACTTAGTGAATTCCGGGAACCTTTGGGCTAGGGTGTTTGGGGTAGACTAATGCACCCAGTGTATGTTAGTGTAGTCGAAGTATCCCAATATGATGGTGTGTAGTGGGACATTCATATCCTCCAATGTCTTCAGGAAGGCTGACTGTGGTTCCTGAGATTGAGAGGGTGGTCTGTAACATGCTACCAGTTGTATAGCAGTTTTGCCTACGGTTATCTGCACCTGGATGGTCTGTGATGCTTCATGTGTTGCCACTAACCTGGAGGTGTGTGTGTCCTTCATGAATATGTACACACCCCCTCCCTTTTTGTTTTGTTCTGAGTCCTGGGGCCAAAAAGCATGATACGGGGTATAGCCTGGTACCGCTGGTGTGTTCTCAGGAGCCTTGAACCAGGTTCTCACTTACTGCACAGACATCGAGATTGGTAGAATATGTACGTACAGATATATGTAATACACACATACATATATAGATATCTGTAGAGACATATACATATACAGATAGATCTGACTGACAAAAGATATGTCTGTATATGACTATCTCTCTCTCTGTCCCACCCCCTCACACTCTCACTCTCCCTGTGTCTCTCTCTCACTCTCTTCCCCTCTCTCCCCACATCTATATGTATATATCTACATCTATATATACATATTTTATATACATATATACAAACATATATATATCTATATACAGATATAAACATATCAATATATATATATATATATATATATATATATATATATATATATATATATATATATATATAGACTGTGTGAGGCACATGTGTGCAGATGTCTTGCAACAGGTGCCTGGTGTCAAAGGCATGGAGTGAACACCAGTGTGGATACTGGAGTACCATACCCCATTCAAAAACACTGACACCAGTAACCACCACATATGCACATGCCTGCCCACCACTGCATGTGTCAGGGGGGAACAGGGGCAACAAGTGTACAATAGGCTCCACATTGATATACACAGTGGCACACTAGTCCTGTAATACCTGTACATGGAATGTGTCAGCGGACATGGTGTGTCAGCTATGGACATGTAGGTCAATGTACCCCTCCACATCCCACAATGTCCTACACGGTATGTACCTCCCATGACAGCTACATATATGGAGAAGGACACAGACATATGCAAGTAACTGTGTCAATGCACTCAAACACCACAGAGTGCACACAGACTACCTACATAAAGGTTACCACTGCTGGATATACATAGTTCAGTCACACCCATGACAGTTGTCTAACAACCACGGTAACACCTCCAACATCCACAACACAAATTACCTATGTCTGTCGTCCTTGTCACTGCAGTATAGAGCACATGGTGGAGGTACAGGACCCTACCCACAGATATGACATACCCTGTAGTAGACCACACAGAATTAAGAAGCAAGGTTCCCCATGAGTAGATGTCAGACATACCCCTGCTGAATGTTATGCAGATAGGTAATATGCCATATGAGTCATCCTGTGTAACTGTTTGTAAGGAGCAGGTACGATCATAACACATGTGTCACAAGGGGCAGGGTAGCATAACAGTATGCTGCTGTAGGCCCAGGGCCAAAAGCACACTACCTACCTAAGACACAATGCACACCCATGAACACATTGCAAACGGAATATGTGAGGTGGAATGAGTGTGCTAGTGACTGGGTGCATGTTGTGTACTGGTGTGATTGCTCACCATGACTGTCTGTCTGTCATGGTAGTGTGTGTCCTTGGTGTGAGGCCAGAGATAGGTGTGTGAGGTATTGCAATCAACACATACTACATTGCCATATGTTGTGCTGTGTTGTCCTGTATGTCACTGTGGTGTAGGTAGGGTTATGGCAAGTAAGAGTGGTGTGCATTACCAGTGAAATATGTAACGTGCATTGTGTGCAGTGCATGGGCTGATAATGTTCCCCATACAGTACCTTGATACAAACCCCCAGTGTGAGGTTGTGTATTGTACCTGAAACAGTGTGTTGACTGCTGCAGTATACTAGTCTGTCGTATGGAGTGTGCCAGGTACTGTTGCACAGTTGTCGGATGAGCACTGATATCTGGTCATTTACATGTGTATCCCCCAATAGACAGACAGATACTATATATGGTGCTTAAGTTATATCACTGCAGTCGAGTATTATGTGTATTATGTGTGCCATAGTTTGCTGACAGATATTGCTGACATATTTTCCTTCTCCTTTTCAGGGCTATGGTTCACCAGTGGAACCCTGTCTACTAAGCTGCAGAGGAGGAGGAGATACACCAGAGCCTGGTGTGGGATTTCGCTGTACTCTTTTCCCGCACCAGCCAGAACCAGCAGGAGAGGGCTGCACTGTGGCAAGACCTGGTCCATCGGGTAAATGACATAGGCACACATAACCGGACATATGAGCAGGTACGCCATCACTGCAGTGATTTAATTAGAAATGTCTGTCAGCATGCGTCGGATATCCACAGGCAGCAGCTTGCCACAGGTGGTGGGGTGGCTAGAAATCCCCCCTTTACCAGACTGGAGGGACTACTCCTAAGTGTTGTGGCTCCAGCACAACAGTAACAGCAGCAGCATACATGTGTAATGATAGAGGCTGGAACCACACAGGAGCAGGACACAGAGCGTGCAGGTAACATGCCATGTGTATAGTTGACCATCCTGTATACTGTTAGGTTATGCATGTGTGAGGTGTGTCCTCGTTTTGTAGCTGTAATCTTGGTAATTATTGTGCAATAGTGATATCCTCAATATCTGCAGTACACCTGTGGAAGCTAACTGTTGCACTACTGAACTGTAACATGCCCAAAGTATCAATGGCACAGTTGTACCCACTGACGATAAATGTCTCTTTTCTACAGGTCCCTCTGGTGTAACATCAAGGCAGCCTATCCATGCTGGTGAGTGCGTAATACCATTACCTTCAATACTCTGTATACTAATAGTAATAATAGGCTGAAGCAGTAGTGCTATGTGTTTGATTGCAGATGTGTTTGTGTCTGTGGGTTGATATCTCATATACTGAGGTGTGTGCATGTGTGCATGTGCCCATGTGTGCATGTGCCCATGTGCCCATGTGTGCATGTGTGCATATGCCCATGTGTGCATGTGCCCATGTGTGCATCAGTGGTGACATTGTGTACACATTGTAAACTGTGTTTCCTGTGTTACTCCCACAGGTTCTGGTGCTGCTCTGGTGTCGTGCAGCAGGGAACCTGAATCAGCTGCTGTGGATAATGATAATGATGATACCTGTGTAATGGCACAGGTAGGTGTGCCAGGGTCTGTCATTGGTCAGCCAATTGACACTACACAGCTACACAGCTATCGACCACATCAATGCACACAGTCATCCTGCCAATACATCCTTTGTCACCAATGTCCCTAGGTGATGGACAGGATACAGTGGGCATTGACCAGGGTAATGTGGTACCGGTGGCACATGCATCCCCACACAGCAGCCATGGCCAGGGTCCTGACACGGTACCACACAGGCAGGTGTCCATGGGTTCTCGTGGGAGCATCCGTGGGTGTACCGCCCATGTCAGACGTACCCACAGAGGTCTTTCAACCTCAGCTATGTTTCAGGCTGTAATGCAGGCACAGTCACGTATGGAACGGTACACCAGACAGGGTCTGAGGGAGCTGAGAGCATGTCGCACAGCCATGAGTGACAGTATGCGTGATGTTGCGGCTGCCATCTGCAACTTCACTGTGGTCATTGACAGACGTTGGGGGGACACATTAGATCTGTTCCACAACTACATGTCCGTGAGCCAGGGCAATGGTGGACGGTTGAGGCATCGACGTGGCCGTATGCCAGCAACAGCAGCAGCTGGCAGCCGTCGCAGACGGCAACAGGCCTGCTGCCACTCACATAGTGCCAGCAGAAGCCCCGGCAATGCTGGGTCTGTGCTGTCATCAGACCACCCCAGGAGACCACGTGCACATGGCGCTGGACAGTCCCAACAGGGACATGTCTCCAGTCACCAACCACCTGCTTCTGATGACAGTACCCAGTCTGGCTTAGTACCTGATATGGTCCGTAGCACCCCTGCCAGGCACAGGTACCATGTCCGTGGCCACAGACAGTGATCTGTATGACCTGGCAGGTACAGTCTGTGGCTGTCCACAAACACCTGTATATGGCAGCCATGAGGTGGGACTGTGTGCATTCATACACACATGCAAAGTGATAACACCTAGGGCTACCGCATACACTGCATCAACATTGCCCCATCTTGTACTGCTGTCCCTCACCAACACACACACAGACATGTCAATTGGTTGTATCAGTGGCAGACTCAGGCATACCAGGTACACACCCTGTGCATATGATGAAACTGTGCCACCTCCTGCAATCTGTAAAATCGGTGCAGGAACAGGTTAACATGGTGCTGATGCACAGGGAGAGTACACAGACATATTGTAATAGTATGATGTTGACAACAGTACAGTGGAATGATAGCATTGTGGGTATATACCAGCATGCCTGATGCAGTTACAGTATGAATGTCAATGTATTGTTTTGTACACCCATAGTAATTACCACGGTGTTCTGTCTGCACATCTTTGCATACTGGTGGTGAGGCTGTGAAGGGATGGCAACCTACATAGGTAGCACAGGGGATACAACAATGTACATATTGATACTCAATGATGGCCATGTCAACTGCGAGTTGCATGCTGTCCACACACGACTCTGCAATGCAGATGTTTCAGGATGTTGATATCTGTGCAGTACTACGCAACAGGTTCACGGCTAACAAGAGCACACTAGCACTACAAGGTCACACCTCATACCATGCATGACAGCACCAAAACACAGAACTAACTATGACAGGAGGGAGAGTGTCCATACATGTCAAGGATACTGTGGTGCCAGGACAGGTAGCGTGCATCATACTAAGTCTGGAACTGCTGAGTGAGGGCTCAGTGTCTGTTATTTGACATGTGTATTATTACAGGTATGAGCACTTGGGTATCAGGCCAGTTATTCAACATTACAAAGGTACGTGGTCTATACACTTGTGTGGGGTGCGGCTGGACCCAGCCCGTCTGACCTGTGAATGTCTGGGTACTGGCTTATAGTGCCTGCATATATGCACTGTTACCTACTGGAAGTTGTACACCTTGTTTGTTGTAGCATAGTCTACATACAGGCCTGCTGACTATAGCTTTGTTTGTATGCATGTTTGCCTGTTATGTTCCTGAAACACTGATTCCACCTGCAGTGCAGATATACAGTGCCTCTGTGGATCCCTAGTGACATCTGTATTGCTTACTGTACTGATGTCCATGTGTCACTTGACAGAATGTCACTGTTTGTCCTGTTTGCATGCAGCTTGCTTGTAACACATTGCATATGACTTACCTCCCATTTGCTCAAGACAGCATTCATATATGCCAGCACTAACAAATCAGGAGCACTACACCCTCACATAGTCACCTTGAGTACCTTGTTCCCCATTGGCCCTATGTGTCGTTACTCAGTATGGGAGTCACAATGCTATGGTAGCATGTGCAAAGGTGACCTGTCGATGTACTCTCAGGTCTAGTTGGTGAATCTGTGAGTCATGTGGCAATGTTACAGCGGCCTCATACACAGACAACCCTCTCCCCTTCCCATACACGTACAACACATGTGAGAGATGCAACCACATAGCCAAACTGGGGGTTAAGCTCTGTTAACACAGCACTGGCATTCCCTGTCAGGTGGAGTGGGATACTACAGTGAATACAGTATCAGTCTCCCATAGACCTGCCACGACCGCAATCCAAACACAGACACACACAGGTACATTATTGGGCTCTCAGAATAGCATCCTGCCTGAGCAGCTGACACCTGCAAAGCAGACACACAAGCAAAAGTTAAGCCAGAGCAGAGCACATGCAACACATAGCTCCCAAAGCCTGTGGGCCAAACAGTCACAGGCCGTACGACTTGACAACACACCTGCTACAGTTGTATGAGGTACCTCTATCGTCACGTACACTGAGGTCCTGCTCCCAGGCTGAACAAGGTGACGGTCACGCTGAGCTGCCCGTTGGGCACTATGATCCACCACATAACACAAGCATACCAGCCACTCCAAGGCATGTAGAAGTATGACTCAGTCATTGTCTGTGCCAGTGTAGATGACCTCTGATGCACCTCCCTGGACTACATGTTAGGGGGACATAGAGGGGCTCTCTGAGTTTGTGGCACAGGCTGGTATGACCCTGGCCTTGAGTAGCATCTCACCCTCACCAAGAATGCTGCCACAATATGTAGACAGGATCATCAGTTTCTGCAATTAACGTATCTTTCAGTGACATTCAAAGGGGATCCAATGCCTGTGAGTGTGGGATTACATGCTGGACAAGCCACATTGCTTTGCTTGGGACAGCTTGCACCTGTCACCCATGGGCCGTTGTATATTGGCAGTGGCTGTTGCTACACACATAGTGCCTTTGTATGCAAGGCTGACATTACATAGCCACCTACACAGGTATCACACAGGATAGGACACTAATAGCAATGCTACTCAACAGCAGCAGTGTAAACCTCAAGATGCATGCAGTGGAAACTGTCCTTAGCATGGGGTACAGCAATATCCGTGCAGTAACAGACTCTTGGTACAAGTCTCCCAGGTGCACACCATCAGTGCCAGGTCATTCCTGATACCATGCTTGTCATCCCCTACACATGCACCACACCAGAACAGGGGGGATGTATCCAAAGGCACCTCATATACACACACACCCAGGTTGATGGCACTGCACAAAGCATCAGAGCCTCTCCATGTGCAACACACAGTGGGTTAGACTGCCTTCAGGTTCATAGCCTGGCACACACCACACTCCCATACCCAGGAAACCCACTTGGCCTTCCTGACAACACTGGGAATATGACGGTCTCTACACACACCATTATATGGTTGTACTGCGACTACCCAAACATACAGTGTGAGCATTATTCTAGCTGCAAGATCCTATCTGAAGGGTTCTTATCATTCATTCCCTGCATTGCTATGGAACAACTTGTTACCACTCCCACAAGTGGTGACAACATGCTGCACCTGTTCATCACCAACATGTGGACTATATGCTCCAGAATAATCATGTATCCCTCGCTGGTGGGTTGACATAATCTACAACCCACACTGTATAGTCACATACCACATGCAGCCCCTGCACAGAACACCACAGTCATACAGTTGTCTGATGCATATTCCATGTATTCACATGAGGCAGGCTTCGGACATGGGAACTCTTGCAGTTCACAGGTACATATGTGTAGGTGGCACACACATACATCATGTGTGCATTGACATTACTGATATAATGTATGTCATGCAATATTGGGAACAACACCCCACACACATGGACAAACTGTGTGACAAAGATACACATGGCATTTGTAGGATACAAACCCCTACCTAACTATGTTAGATCATTTGTGAGGGTCGCAGTAGCAGAGTGTGCTATTTGCAATACTGGGAGGATTGCTTTCTCCTGCTGTACTTATAGGGTGCTGACATCATCAGTGTTTAGACAGTGGGATATGCAGCATGTGTTGTGTAGTAATAGTTGCCAAAAGGGACATTTTTCATACACATGGAATTGCACACACTACTCCCCCACACACATTCACACACACACTGGGCACTTGCAGGATTCAAACCACTACCTAACTATGTTATGACACTAGTGAGAGACGCATTAACAGAGCGTGTTATTTGCATTACTGGGGGGTTGCTTTCTCCTGCTGTACTTATAGGGTTCTGACATCATCAGCGTTTACACAATGGAATATGCAGCGTGTGTTGTGTAGTAATAGTTGCCAAAAGGGACATATCTTATACACATGGAATTGCACACACTACTCCCCCACACATACTGGGCACTTGCAGGATTCAAACCCCTACCCTACTATATTATGACACTTGTGAAAGATGCATTAGCAGAGCGTGCTATTTACATTACTGGGGGGATTGCTTTCTCCTGCTGTACTAATAGGGTGCTGACATCATCAGCGTTTACACAGTGGAATATGCAGCATGTGTTGTGTAGTAATAGTTGCCAAAAAGGACATATCTTGTACACATGGAATTGCACACACTACTCCCCCACACACATTCACTGGGCACTTGCAGGATTCAAACCTCTACCTAATTATGTTATGACACTTGTGAGAGACGCATTAGCAGAGCGTGCTAATTGCATTACTGGGGGGATTGCTTTCTCCTGCTGTACTTATAGGGTGCTGACATCATCAGCATTTAGACAGTGGAATTTGCAGCATGTGTTGTGTAGTAATAGTTGCCAAAAAGGACATTTCTCATACACATGGAATTGCACACACTACTCCCCCACACACATTTACACACACACTGGGCACTTGCAGGATTCAAACCCCTACCTAACTATGTTATGACACTTGTGAGAAACACATTAGCAGAGCACGCTATTTGCATTACTGGGGGGATTGCTTTCTCCTGCTGTACTCATAGGGTGCTGACATCATCAGCGTTTACACACTGGAATATGCAGCATGTGCTGTGTAGTAATTTTCTCATACACATGAAATTGCACACACTACTCCCCCACACACATTCACACACTGGGCACTTGCAGGATTCAAACCCCTACCTATGTTATGACACTTGTTAGAGACGCAGTAGTGGAGCGCGCTATTCACATTGGTTGGTATAATTTTTGCTCCTGACATATGTATAGTGTGCTGACATCATTATGGATGAAGAGGTATGTACATCTGTGACTATCCATCAGTACAGGGGAGAGCATATCTATGCATTAACTTTGCACAGGCACAGTGGCCTACTGTACTGTGGAGGCAGACACCAAATACACTGTGGATAGCCTTCTGTATTCCCTAGGGACAACAGTCAAGTATTGCACTCTATGGCCATATGTTTACCTGTCAGATGCAAGTATCTGTTGCTCATATACTGTTTGTGGGTCTTTATTGCCATAGCCTTCCCTATCTCTATAAACAACATGTGTACTGTGGGAGATGTTTGCATATGAGTGGGATCCAGTACTTTACTTATGTCTCTGTTGTAACTTCACTGTGTGCACTGGGCAGATGTCTGTATTGTGGGAGGTTCCTGTGTTAACACATCAAAATGCCAGATATGTGTGTGCAACTGCTGAACTGTGACATGGCCTAAGTGTGTGAGCATGCCCAGTTCGCAATTTGTATGTCTTCTTGACTGCCACATCTCATTTATCTAAGTGTGCGAGCATGCCCAGTGTGACCTTTCCTTATGTTGGGATCTGTCGACCACCACATTTCTGTTTGTGTGTGGACGCCATTTATATATCACATGTACAGTTGAGTGTTGGACATCAGGTTGTGTTCTTACTGCCACAGGGATGGCCCCCAGTGTACACCTACTATCTCCCATGCACTTCACCAGATTTCTCTTGTTGAGTTTGTGTGTGGAGCTCAGCCTATCATGGACTTGGATTCTGTTCCAGAGTGTCAGTAGCCTCTGGGTTATGGATCTGTCCCTCCAGCACATCCTATTAATCTATGTGTGGAGGTTCAGATATCTCACTGTGGTGTGTCTGCTGGATTTGGGGTTTCTGCAGTGGAGCATGTCCATTCATTCTGGATTGGACATGGCCTTGTACATCAGGCATACATCACCTCTGACTGTGCAGTATGCTTCTGAATTGGGCTGTGGTTTCTTCAGCCAGGCTGCAGATGTCCAATGTTTGGACCTTTTATCCTGTTGGTGGGGTACATTTGGGGTCTTTCTGACTGCTGCATGTGTAAGGTAAGGTACATCCGAACTGGGGCATTGTTGTCACGTATGGGCCTGATAAGGGAAGAGAATGGGGGCACAGTGACCTCTGTAGCTCTACATGTGCATCCTTTCATATTGAGGTGGGCAATATAGCAGGTCTTCCTGGCCACCTTGGCAATGTGAGTGTCACATGACAGGTTACCATCCACTTGTGTCCCTAGGTCCATGATTACTTCTTCCATACATAATGGATTGCCACCTATGTCATACTTTGTGTGTGCCTTGTTTGGTATTTGTTGAGACATTCATACTCTGAAGTGTCTTCAGGAAGGCTGGCTGGGGTACCTGGGTTTGTGTGTGTGGTCTGTAGCAGGCTTCAAACAGGTACACAGTTTGAGACAGTGTTACTTGCCCGTGGATAGTCCATGCTGCTTCTTGCTGTGGTACCAACCTGGGGGTGTGGTTATTCTTGATAATTACTGGTAGCCACACTCCTATTATCATGTGTTCCATGTTTTGGAGCTGTAGAGCATGGTATGAGGCATAACCTGGTAGTATTAGGGTGCTCTTCTGGGCCTTGCCCAGGTTTCTGTTACAGAACACATATTACCATTCTCCATGCTGTGGTGTGTTTGGTCTGCATGCACCTTGCAGGTTAGACTTCTGGCATTGGGTAGCATTACGTCCAGGTTATTATCCATTGTGCTACCTATGGTGGTGGGTTTGTGTTTCCAGACTTGCCTATTCCAGGCACAGTGGGGGTGACAACAGCCTTTGCCAGTATCTACACAGCCAGGTGTGCTGGGTGCATGCCATCCCTAGCAGGTGGGGCATCATGTCTTGCTCAGCATGTCAGCCCAGGCTGTCAGCCATGTGTTCCCCCTTGCTAACAGCAATACCTCAGTCAATTATTGTATTTGATCTTGTTGTCTTCATAGTGTGGCATCATGCTTGGTGAGGGTGAGATGTTAGGTTGGGTCTTCATGTTTGCATATACTAGATGGTGTTACATTGCTTAACACATGGCAATCATGCCTCAGGTGGTGCTGCAGGGCTGCCTCTGTCGGATGCACATAATACACTCCCTGTACATGTTTTAGAGCAGGCTGTGTCATGTTAGACATCCCTGTTACTATATGAGTGAGTCAGAGAGGGGTATCATTCCCAGGGTTCCTACTGAGCCAGTGTATGTGCTATGCGTTGCCTCTTTGCCAAGGTCAGGGCATACTGGGCACTCCTCCTTCTGCCTACTGGGGCAGGCTCAGGTTGTTCCTCCTCTGAGTCACGCTCTGCCTGTGATGGCCTTGGCAATGGTGGGTGGCTGTTTGTCCCGGCCCTATGCTGGTCCTGCTGCAGCTGTTTTCGCAGGATCATATTATGTAGCATAGCACATACCATGACAATTTGGGTGCATGTAGTTGGTGAGTACTGCAAGGCTCCACCAGATGTGTCCAGGCACTGGAACCGTGACTTCAGCAGCCGAAACACACGCTCTATTACATTACATGTTTGTGCGTGTGCCTCATTATGGCATCCCTGTTCAGGTGTGTGCGCGTTTCTGATGAGTGTCATCAGCCACGGCTCCAGTGCATAACCTGCATCCCCCACTAGGTGACCATGTGGGATGTCCCCATTGGCAAATGTCTGGTACAGCTGCGTCAAATGCCAGATGTGGGAATCATGGTAGCTCCCAGGGCAGCCAGCACACACATTCATTATTATGCCCTGGGCATCACACACGACCTGGCAGTTGATGGAGGGGAAGCCCTTGCGGTTAATGTAGGCCCTACCCCGCTCACCGGCTGGTGCTTTGATGTGTATGTGCGTGCAGTCTATTGCACCCACTACCTCAGGTTATTCCGCTATTTGCTGGAAGAGGCGCATATTGCTGGCCAATACCTCACGGGCATTGGGGAAATATACATGCTCACCGACATGTGCTGACATGGCATCCAGGAACTGGTGCAGTACCCTGGAGGCTGATGCCTGTGATATCCCCATCATATCACCAGTTGGTCTCTGGAAGGTACCTGTTGCTAGTATTCTTAGGCCAACACATACCTTGGTTTCCACTGGGATGGGTTCCCTTCTGTTGGTTCTGTGTGTGAGGTGTGGCCTGCACAGCTCAATAATTTGCTGCAGGAGGTCTCTGTCCACTCTATAGCGCTCCACTATCTCCAGCTCATGTAACCCCTGGTAGGTGACCCTGGGCCTGTACACTCTTCTCCGTCTCCTCACTGTGGGTTGTCTGGCAGCATTTCCATTGTCACCACCCTCAGCAAGTCTCCTATGTCTCCTTATGACAGCTATGGCAGCCCCTAGCATGTTTGGTCTGAGTGCAGCTTTTTCAGTTTTCACTTCTACTAGCTTACTCCTGTCTTGCAGTGTCTCTTGAGAGAAACATACTGCACTGCTCTTTGCAGTGTTTTAAGTGCTGGGCTGGGCTTGTATTCTGCCTGTGTAATTGCCTGCTTCTAATTGTTTTCACCTGCTACCTCTACAAGTATTCCCTGCTAGTTTCCTACTATTTCTTCTGCTTCCTTTTTCCTCTTTGTTTCCTCAGGGGGGGAGCAGCGCGCATACCAGCGAAAACACACTCACAGTGGCTACCACGCGCGCACACATGCTTACACGGACTAGAATCTGCTTATTCAGGTTAAAATGCGCACACACCAGCGCAAACAGGTTTACAGATCTTTAAACAGGCTCCTACATGCTTACTCTGCCTTACACGTGCGCACTCTGTCTTACTCGCGCCTCCCAGCACGCACACGCGCGCATGCATGCACAGCAAGAAACTTTGGTGTTGGCCACAGTGTACACCTTCCATTTCTTGACTTTCCCATGCTTATCTGTTGACACTCCTCTTTTTATGCTGTGTGATTGACATCTTTCATATACCACTTTGCTCCAATGAGCTTGGTTTCTTCCTGATATTCCCCCCTGTGATGTCACCTATCTCCTACTCTGTTACTCCCCGTTATCTAACTCTTACACTACACGGAATGTGCTCATTTGCTATGTGACAGTGTGATTCACTATCCTAACACTCATTTACATAGGATTGCCTACTAATGCTTAGTTACATGTCTTACACTCAGCTTCCCCCCTTAGCAAACACTAGACGGTGGCCATGTTGTTTTTGGTCTGCTAGTCCCTGCATTGCATATCCATGCATTACATAAAACCCACATTTGTGGGTTTCAAACCTTTATTTTTCTATTTTATATAGCGCAGCCCATTTGCGCGGGACTGCGCTGCGTTTAAACATCGCCAATCTCCGAAAAAAAAAATATTTTATTTCATGTTTGCATCGGGTTAACATGCCAATGGCCACATATTTGGCCATTGGCATGCTGACTGCAACATTTGCACACTTTATTTAGAGCTGTCATGGCTCCGTTGTGTTATTTGCAGTAACGTACTCAGTTGTCAACTGAGTACATTTCTGCACCTAACACGACTCTTACACGGGCTGGTTTCTGCTTCATGGATCACTAATCTACCTCATTTGCATGCCTTTCGACTGCAAGTGGGGTGATTAGCATATCCACGCCCTGCCCATGTAAGAGTCATTTTAGCTGTCTCTTACACTAGATTTCGGGCTGTTCCTGGATCGCGATGGCTGCATGGAGTCTTACACGACTCTTAGACTCCGTGCAAGCCATCGTGAATCCTGCTGTTTGTGAACACAGAGATAAATAAGATATTTAACCTAGATAAGAAACCATTCCCCAATTATTGAAATTCTTAATAATTATCAATAATAATGCAATGAAAAATAAATCATATTTGTAACAAATGTATAAAATTCTTAGGTTAGATTTCACATATTTAGACAACTATTCCTCAAAAATTAATAATGAAGACTTCTATGAAAAATACTAGAAAATAATGTTAAAATCTCCAGATAAAACCACATCTTTATTGTACTGGAAATGTTCCATTTGGAAATTCTTACACAAAGCTTTTGTCGCTCCTAAAAATATTACAGTTATGTATAAATCAAATAGAATTAAATGCTGGATATGTGATTCTGAAATAATAGCTGACTGGATGCATATGGTACATAAATGTGAAGTCATCTCCCCTTTTTGGAAAGAAATGAATAAGTTCATTCAAGCTCTATGATCGGATAGATGTAATATCTCTAAATCTTTACTTTTATTTAATGTTCTGATTCCTGAGATAATTCCAAAAATGCAGGTGCCTCTTCTTTGGTCTAGTCTTGCTATAGCCGGAAAAGTAATTACTAAAAATTGGAAAAGTAAAGTTAACCCATCTTGTGTTAAATTTATTAGTATGGCAAAAATTGTTTGCGTTAGTGAATTGCATAGTACAAAGATGAGAACTTCTAATATTACACATGCATATAAATATTGGCTTAAAGACCTGCTTGAAAAATATTAATTGTTGTTGATATGTATAACTTTGATTTGTTGATCAGCTGTGGACCTATGTAAATAGTTATTTGTTTTATAATTGATTTGTTTATCTATTATATTAAAACCAAAGAAAAAATATATACAAACTCCACTCTGACTAGAGTACAGTGCATGAGTTCAGCTATCTTGTTCATGCCATTAATACTGTGCAATAAATTACCATAATTTACAATAATTATACTGATAAATCATGTTCTGGCCTATACAGTCTACATGTAATTTAACTACTACCTAAGTTAATGCAATACTAAATGAAAATACGTGGAAATGCACACTTTTTTTTTGCTTTCTGTATAAATGTGTGAAAACAATAGTTTTAAGTGTACCTATGCAAATGGAAATCTGTAAATTGCAGACATAGATATGCAGATTATTATTTTACTCATACATATATTACATTTGTTTATACAGACAATTACGTTATCACACAAACATTCATATGTTTGTATACAGATGCAGTTCTGTGTACCGATATGTTTATGCTTTGTCTGGCATTATTATAATAGCATTACATATACATTTTTGCAGGTACACATATTTCTAGCAAATGCATTCAGTTATGCAACCTTCTTATAGTTTATTGTTAAACTTATGTTTAATATAACACAAAATAAAAAAATATATATTTACCAAAGGATTCTGGCCTTCTTGCCACTACTTGGTCAACCCACTCAGCCAAATGCACAGGCCTATGCTTCTGCAGGTCATTGTACCTGTGCTGGCACTGTTGGCTGGAGTGGATGATCCCTGTCAGGGATGACAGGTGCTCTCCCAACTACTTCCAGATGTCAATACTTTTCCACTCACTATCGCATATGCATGCCTGGATCTTATCCAGGAAGGTGGACCATTATAAAGGTCTCCTTCTATGAATAGCTTGAAGTATGGCCTTGTGCATTCACAGGAGAAGTTGAAATGGCAAAACCAGAATGAAAAAAAATAAGCAAAGCTGTGGTTCACAGATTTAGAACCACTCTCTCTGGGTGTGTCACCACTTTAACCAAACTCAGCCAGCAGGGGCATTATGCCAGGTACTGTTATTATTAGCAAATTTAGTTTAACCAAAAATGATTTGTCATCTACATTTTTATAGGTTCATATGTAATTACTATGCTAGCTGCTCCGTGGACCATTTTAAGCCCATCAACTTTTCCCCTCCCAAAGGTGAGAATCAAGCCCTGTTATCTTACGTCTGGTGAGGCAAACAGTTTAATCATTATACCAACTCTCAACTTAAAAGAATGCATTCACATTTCATTTATATGGTTCATAAAAACAGCATGCAATCATCATTTTTCCTTTTATTGCTTACAATTGCTACTGCTGCTGTGCATTGCCTTAGCTACCTCTTTGAAGTATTATATCTGAATGCCATTTATTGCTGCAGACCAGCAGTAGTATTTGGGGGGGGGGAGTTGCAGAAATGCATATTCCTATGTCTGTAATTACCAACTTTTATTAAGTGTTGAGTGGTTTGAGGTGAAAAGGTGTGCTAGCTGATATTAGGTGGACAGAGACTACACTTCATGGTTGTGCAAACTATCAAACATATGATTCCATTTTGTTTGTCTAAATATATGCAGTGTTGAGCATATGTGAGGCTACCTGTGCATTCCCATGCATACTGGGGACTGCTAAGTACTGTTGCATACTGGGTCTATATCATTTAATCAAAATACATATTTGTCAAATACATATTCATCAAACACTAAACAGTGAAAATACTTCAGCAAACCTCAGACTTTTTCCCAGAGTTAGGGAGCATTTGGCCATCACCACAAATTTTCCTGTTTCCCCACTGTAGTGCAATCTCAGAGTTGGTATATATAGTTGGGGTGTGCATTGGGGTGAAGCCCCCACTTGGGTGGGTGTGATTTAGTGTGGTGTGTGTTTCGGTGTGCTAGTTGATGAGTAGTTCCTATCCCTGGAAAAAAGTCTGAGGTTCACTGAAATGATTTTCACTGTTTAGTCTTCAATGAATACATATTCGGCAAACACGTATTTCGATTAAGTGATGTAGACCCCTGCATACTCTGCCACTTTCCATAGCATGTTCATGTGAACTCAAGGCTGCATTCATGAACAGCCAAAAATTACTTACATACATAAGTGGCCTTAAATATTCAAGTATTATTGCAATTCATACAGCTAAGTATAAAAAGGCTTAATTTGCATACAAAATGCATAAATGAATGTGAAATAGCTAACACCATGGGTCACTATTAGTTCACCGAAGTCTAACTTCAGCAAACACCCATTCAGCGACCGCACTTCAACGAAAATCGCAATGGACTGACACATAATTAAATTGAACCCTCTCAGCGCCAAGATCGCATTACAGTGGAAGAAAAGGGCAAAGTTGAGTAGTTTGCCAACTACTTCTTTGCCATTGGTAAATTCAGTGGATCCCTGACACAATTTTCATTGAAGTGTGATTGCTGAATGGGTATTCACTGAAGTTAGACTTCAGCGAACTAATATAGACCCAACACCACCACTGTTAGAGTTAGGCAGCAAATGACTTAGGAAACTGCGAACTTCATAAGGGAAAAAAATAACAAAAATATTGAAATGTAATATGAAATACTTCAAAATGTTATAAAATTAGGGAGTACCATGAAGAAAAAAGAAGTTATGTTCTCACCATAACGTTTTATCTGTATTGTCGATTTTTTATACTCTCCTCACACATGGGTCTGGATCTGATCCATTTGATGTGACTCAGCCATTACTAGGCTCGTGGAAACCAAAAAGCTCTTGGATACCTCCCCTTATGCACAATGCATCTCCTTGTTACCTTCGATCTTGTTTGCTAGGATTATCCCCATAAAGAAAGGAAGTGAACTTAAACTTGAAAATTTTTAATGAGACCACTTCTGGAGTATTGGAAATAATAAAGATGGCCTGAATTATACTCCCTGTCCAACCAGAAAAACCAAAGGCAGGTGCTTGTAGGGAGGGAATGAATGTAGAGATGAAAAAATCAAAAAACAATAAAGATGGAACGTTATGGGGAGTACAAAACCTCTTTATCTGATATTGCCAATTTTTCATCTCATCCTCACATATGGGACCGAGTCCCCAGCTACCTTTATCTCAGGTGGACTCATGGAGGATGTTTCTCAGAACCATCGGACCAAAGGAGGCTCTTCCTCTGGAGACCAAATCCAACTTGTAATGAATGATAAAAGTATGATGATTGACCTATGTGGCCACTGCACAATTCTCATCCATGGAGGCATTAAATTGGAAAACTGTGGAAGTGGCCATGGCGCTGGTTGACTGAGCTTGAATAGGTTTGGAAAGATCTATAACTTTCATGGTGTAAATAAAAGAAATTCAAACAGAAAGCCATTTTCCTAAGGTAACTTTGGATACTGGTAGGCCTTTCTCAGGGCCTGCATAGGCAATAAACAATTGACTTGCTTTCTGAAACTCTTTAGGCCTATGCAAATAGAAGCATAATTGTCTGTGGAACATCCAACAGATGTATAGCATGTTCGCCTTTGTTGCTGAAGCTAGGAAAGAAAACAGGCAAATGTATGGCCTGATTAATATCAGTCTGTGAAACAACTTTGGCCAGAAAACAGGGGTAGATATGCAAAGAGAGTCTGTCTTTATGAAACATCTGATATGGGGACTGGGAGGATAGTGCCTGAATTTCTGATATTCATCTTGCAGATGTAATAGCCACTAGAAAGGTAATTTTCCAAGATAGAAATTTTATATCACAAGTGTTGTAAGTTCAAATGGGAGCTGAACAATAAGACATAGTACCAAGTTTAGGTCCCATGGAGGAGAGGAATCTTTGTGAGGAGGCCTTAGTAATAGGGTTCCTTTTAAGAAGGCTTTGCAAAGCTTGTGGGAAATGAGAGACAAGTTATCTTTCCCAATGTGAAAATCTAAGATAGCTGCTAATTGTACCTTAATTGTAGGGCAGCTACTCCATTATTAAAAAGGTGAGCTAAAATTTTTAGAATGGAGTGAATAGGTGCTGTGAAGGGATCTACATTATGCTTTTGAGCCCAATTTGCAAACCTCTTCCATTTACTCCTATAAAGTTTTTGAGTGGATGACTTATGGGAGGACAGCAAAATATGATGGACTAGTGAGGACAGCATCAGTTGTCTGGCAATTAATGTAATTGGAGGAACCAAGACATCAGTTTGAGGTTGTGAAGGTTGGAATGAGTCATTCTTGTCTGAAGAGACAGAAGGTCCAGAATGGGTTCCAGAATCCAGGGTTCCTTCTGTAAATGAAGCCAGAGGAAGGAAAAACAGATTTGTCAAGGCCAACACAGGGTAATGAGGCTTACTATTCTCTTCAACCAAAAGACCAGTAACCCAGTAGAATACAGAAGTATTTTATTCACTCTCTTCACTCTGTGACATCTCCGCTGGAATGCCTTCAAAGGAGAAAACACACCCAAAAAAACACTCCATATAAATAGCACAATCAATTATTCAATAACAATTCAATTACAGAAAATCACAAGCATAATTAAAGGAGAAAGCTCCAATTAAGTTCAGAATTCATACCATTAGGTATAAGAGTATCAAATTTAAGAATATAGATGGCTTCTTTATATAAAAGTTTATCCTTAAAATAAGTGTCAGTAAATTCACAATTATTACAATCCACTTTTTCTAAAATGGTGCCTTGTAAACCCACAGAAGAACCCTCATGACCAACAACCCCAGCAGCTCCCACAATGGAAAAGGGGTAAATGGTAACTGTCATTCATATATTGTTAATTTGTCTGGTTATGTTCTTGATGACTATGAAAATGCCATTTTAGAATGTGGACTTAAATTCATTCCTACTATTATGTCACGTATTCATGAGTTAAAGTGTGACATTTTTAGATTTATTAGGAAACAGCAGCTTAAAGTATTGTTTAATGGTAAAATGGCTTATTTAGATTATGATTCAGATGATATTTATTCTGATTCAGATATAGATAGCTTTTATTCTTGCGTATCGGATGAAACACCTAATGCTTATTATGTATTTGATACTAGCATGATTTCTGCAAAAAGCAAGTTTATTCCTATTTATAACAATGAGAAGGTGTTACAATTGTACAAGATGTTAAATTTTTCAGTGTAACAGGAAATGTATGAGTTTCTGGGGAATGTTAATAACATCATATATAATTTAACAAAAGCTGAATGGTCTGCTCTGGTAGCTCTTAGCAATAACAAGAATCTTATTTTTAAGCCCTCTGATAAGGACAACAAACTTGTTATTATGGATGTAAGGGTGGCCTAATGGTTAAGGTGTTTGCCTTACAAACACAAGGTACAGGGTTTGAATCTCACAGGGGACAATTGGCTAGGCTCACAAGGGCAGTTAGCCTAGTACTAATCTATGAACCCAATATTTGCATATGCGTTATAGACATCTAAATGATGACAATGTTTATCTGAAGGTCCCTTTTCTGTGTACAGGTCAGCTATTAGTGAATATTTGGACCTGATTGGAAAGGGTATAAGACTGGGGTATATTTCCTCTGATAATGCCAAAAAGGAATTTGGTGTGGATGGTGCTGACATTGCATGTTTTTATTGTTTGCCCAAAATACACAAAAGTCTGTTGAATCCACCTGGACGACCCATAGTATCAGGGAATAAATACTTTGCTCATAATATTGGATGTTTGTTACACCAGTTGTTACTACCTAAGATGATGTTGCTACATGCATATATTAAAGATGTCTTTGATTTTTTGAAGAAAATTAATAACGTGGAAATTAATAGGAACATATACTTTGTCACTATGGATGTGCAAAGTTTATATACAAATATTGCTCGTACTTCTGGTATTGAAGCTGTTAGGTTTTTTATGGGTGAATGAGTATATTTTGGAATTGTTAACTTTCTGCTTAGAAACATTTTTTTTTAATTTAATGGGGAAATTTATCAACAGAAACAAGGCATGGCTATGGGGGCGGTATTTGCCCCTGCATATGCCAACCTGAGTATAGGGTTATTTGAACTGGAATGTATATACAGATTATCATTTTATATACAGTGTGTTAAATTCTATACTCAGTTTATTGATCTAATTTTTCTGTGTGATGGGGAGAAGAGAATGTGGATGAATTTATTGAGCATATACAGTCCAATAGATTCAATCTGTCTTTCATGGCATACAGAGAGGCAAAAAAGTGTCCTTTTTGGATGCCAAATTGGATATTTCTGGGCCTAGAGGGTTACATACTAAAGTACATATCAAATTTGATGGAATTAGCCAATATCTAAAAAGTTGCAATTGTCACCCCCACATACTATTGAAACCCTCCCCTATAGGGAAATGGTGCGGATTAGTAGGTTATGTAATGACCCTTTAGAACTTCAGGAGGAGATGCTGAGAACAAGCCTAATGTTTGAATCTAGGGGCTATAGTACCTCGATTATTGACAGAGCAGTTACCAAAATAAAAAAAAAAACAGGGAGAGGGACAGTTACCCCAGGTGCAAAAAAGTTGGTAATACATATGATGTAAATCAAACTGACATTTATTTTGTATCTACGTATAGTTGCTTTAGTGACATTCTAACAGGTTTGGTGAAATACTACTGGCAATACATGCAATGTAATGGATATTCTCAATTATAGTTAACTGAGAAACTTAAATTCTCATTTAGGGTGGGGACAAGTTTAAAAAACTTTCTAGTGAAAGGTAAATTTATTATGCCTAATGTTAATGTATATAATTTGATATTTAACTTTGGCACCTATGTATGTAATAGATGTAAGGCTTGTAAATATATTGTGAATAGTTTTAGGAATATTGGTGGACTTAGGTTTGCAGTGAAAAGTTTTTTCAAATGTGATACCACTGGTATAATCTATGCCCTTAAATGTCCATGTAACAAATATTATATTGGTCAATCTCAGACAGCATTCAAAGTAAGACTTCTTGAGCATATAAGAGATATAGAAAATTTTAAAGAAACTAGCTCTGTGTCAGTTCATTTTCACCAAGCACAATCAGGGTTCATCTGTGGGTTTACAAGGTACCACTTTAGAAAAAGTGGATGGTAATAATTGTGAATTTACTGACACTTATTTTAATGATAAACTTTTATATAAAGAAGCTATCTATATTCCTAAATTTGATACTCTTATACCTAATGGTATGAATTCAGAACTTAATTGGCGAGTTCTCCTTTAATTATGCTTGTGATTTTCTTTAATTGAATTTTTATTGAATAATTGATTGTGCTATTTATATGGAGTGTTTTTTTTTGTGTGTGTTTTCTCCTTTGAAGGCATTCCAGCCGAGACGTCAGAGAGTGAAGAGAGTGAATAAAATACTTCTGGATTCTACTGGATTACTGATCTTTTGGTTGTTTATTTTATTTTATTTTGTTTTAGTTGTGTATTACTATTCTCTTCAATCTGTTTGCTTTCTGAAGGAATTTAGGAATCAGAGGGGTGGGGGAAAGGCATACAATAGGCCAGGAGGCTAATCATGTATGAGAGCATCCCTTGAGGATTCCCCCAGTGGGGGGATTAGGACAAAGTAGCTGCTGTATTTGCTGTTTATGCGAGATGCAAACAGGTTGCAGCAAGGCTGTGCCCATCTGTGGAAAATGTCTTCCGTCACTGTCTTGTTGCGGGACCACTCGTGAGGCATGAGAAGGGATCTGCTCACTTTGTCCACTATCACACAGGACTTTCCAAGAATGTGCATTGCTATAAGAAAGTGGTTGGATGAGAGTGCCCATTGCCACACTCTGGGGTATGATCTGGTTCCTCCTTGCTTGTTTATGTACCAGACCACAGACATATTGTTTGACTGAATCGCCACTGTTCTTGGAAGAAAAGCAGTCTGAAATGCCTGCAACGCTAGAAGCACTGCCCTCACCTCTAGGATATTTATGTGCAGACAGGCCTTGTCTGCAGACTAGGTGCCTTGGACTGTTTTCCCCAGATAATGCCCACCCACCCCATCTGAGAAGCATCCATGGTCACCGTGGGCTGTGGCTGAGGGCGAACAAAGGGTCAATCTTGTGTCCTGGTAAGACCCCTGAGATTTCTTGAACCACATTTTGCTGCCACCTCTCTGACCATTAGGGTAAGGTCTCTGAGAGGCAGAAAAAAATGCCTATGGCAGAAAAAGTTTTACCTTCTTTTTCACACCTGGATAATGTATCTTTGCTCTTGGGACCAAAAAGTGATGTGTCATCAAATGGAGCATTGACAAACAAAGACTTAAAAGGCTCTAAGAAATTGTATAGGTTCATCCAGGCATGTCTCCTAATAGATATGCTGGAACCTGCCCCTCAACTCGTATCGTCAGCTGCATGTGAGATAAGCCTCATGAAACAGCTACAGAGTGCAGGATCACTAACTGGGAAGCCATCTTTTCTCATGCTCCCTCAGCTACTGCTCCTTTAAGAGTATCTGACAAGCTCCTTGATCAGATCCCTTTGAACCCAGTGAAATGGGAAAGATAGTTCATTTGTAAGGCAAAAGTCACTAAAGAAAAAACTCACTTACTGCATCTATCCATTGTCCTAGAATCCTTGTTAGGAGGATGAATAGTGGAACTTTCCTCTGACAGTTCCTTCTTGGTTGCCGGTGCCATAGCCATGGCATCTACTGCAACCCCTTTTGTCCAAAAAGCCTTGTCATCTGAAGCAGTAATTATTTTGTTTGGTCTCTAAGGAACAGATTCAATGGAATCTGGGGTCTCCCTCGCCCGGTGCAAGATCAAACCTATGAGCTCATTGGTGGGTGGAGTCACCCAGGATGTAGATGGTTGGGAACCAAAGGCCGCCAGGTACACCAACTCCTCAGGTGAATGATTACTGGACTGGTGGTCACCTCTCTGTTTTAAAATCTCCATGATCGCCCCAAAGAAAACTTCCTCAGAATGTGACAGTTGAGATCCTTCTCCCTCATTGAGGTCAGTGTCCTCGGTGTCTGACTTCTCTGTGGAGTCCAAATGCTTCCTCTTGCAAGGCCTTTGCTAAGAGACTTCCTCAGTGGGATACTCTGGGGAAGTATCAGAAGAGGCAGGGGTACCACAATGAGTGCCCTGGCACTTAAGGTCTAGTTGTCCCTGTGGAATATCCTGGTCAGAAGTGTACAGGGAACATTGATGAGATTGAGGATATGAGGGGGTAGGTGACCTTCTAGATGCAGTGGCAGCTATAACCCTCTCCAGAGCCCCAATGGCTGACCGCTCCTGAGTGTCGAGGGACTCTGCCTCTGACAAGCCATGTTTGCAGGACGTGGTTCCCTCCACCCAAGAAGACAGCTCATCTGGAGTAGTAGCCACAGCTGAGCTCACCTGCGCAGAAGCCCCGAGGCACATAAACTGCTCCTGAGGTCTGGAAGTTGAGTGCACTCATGGTCCATGAGGTTTGCTGTGGCTGTGGGAGTTCTTTGGCTCTGAAAAGGCAGAACTCCAAGCAAAGGTCTGACCTGAGGAAAGAGACATCTTCAGATCTGAGCTGAAAGGCATTGGGCATATCAGATCCAATGATCCGAAGTTTGCCCTGAAGTCAGAGGAGGAGTTAGTGGGGGAGTGGATGGCTTTGATAGACCTTGGACCATATGGGTCACAGCTGAAGGGGACTTAGTGATGGCCTGCACCCACAAGATCTTCTGTACCATTCGTTCCACGTCTTGTTCAGTAAGGCTCCTAGTTGAATGGGAAGAGGATGCTGACAGGGATTTAAGTCTGTTCAAAAAGGCAAATGGTACCCTCAAAGGAATAGGGTCAACAGTCAGGGAGTATCAAGTCCTTGGAAGAGTTATAATTGGTTTAAAGGGACTTACTGTTGGAATGGATGTCAACAGATCTGTTCTATCCTTACCTGATAGACTCGAAACCAAAGAAGCCAGATCCAATACAAAAATGCTTGGTGCTGAAGGCTCATACCGAGCCATGGATTCAGATGCTTTGGAAGGTTTTGAAGTCTTAGCTCACAGATCCTAAGGATCTGTTTGAGCCGAGGAAAGCCCCTTCTTTCTTCTTTCACCACTTTTGGAGGAAAAGGAAGAAGCAAGGCTGGAATGATCTGATTTTGATTTGGAGGATGTCACCAATTTGGGGTAACTACCAGAAATGTCCTTTTCAAATGGAGATCGTAGCATGCCCCTCAGAATGAGCTTATTCTTCCTTTCAACCAAAGCTATGTAGTTGAAGGAATGGCAGATAGCGCAATCTTCCTGTAGATGGAGGGGCCCTAGACAGTAAATGCACAAGGAGTGTGAGTCACTGAAGGGAATATTATGACTGCATTTTGTGCATTTCTTAAAGCCTGCTGGCTTATCTTGCTTCTCAACCATGATGAAGAAATGAAAGACCGACAATGCATACACACACACACACACACACACACACACACACACACACACACACACACACACACACACACTAGAGAACACACCAAAATAAAGAGGAAAGTTTTTACACATACATACATACACACACACACACACATATATATATGAGAAGGCAACTACACACACCACAAAACCAGCCTCACATAATGCTACCAACACCACTGAATCAAACACATAAACACACAAAGACATACTCGGAGGCTCTGAGTAAACATTTACCTAAACAGCAGAGGCTTCCAAAGCAGACACCCAAACAACTGCTACCTCAAGACACCCCACAAGCAACACATAAACCACAAAATCAGTGTGCAAAGCAGTCACAACCCTTAAGGCCAAATACAACACCAAACATACTTGTCATATGTGACTCCATAGTCAGACACACTGACGTCCCACTCACCAGGCTAAACAAGGAGAGGGTCACAGTAAGCTGCCTATCGGGCGCTAGAATCTGCCACATAACACAAGCACTCGGGTCACTCCATGGCAAGTACAAATATGACACAGTCATTGTCCATGCTGGTGTGAACGACCTGAGACGTACCTCCCTGGACTACATGAAAAGAGACATAGAGGAGCTCTCTGATTATGTAGCCCAGGCAGGTATGACCCTGACCCTGAGCAGTATCCTTCCTTCACCAAGAATGATGCCACAATATAGAGACAAGATGATCAGCTTTAACAATTGGCTTAATGTCTGGTGTCATTCAAAGGGGATCCAGTGTCTGTCTGCCTGGGATGACATGCTTGACAAGCCACGCTGCTTGCAAGGGACGGCTTGCACCTGTCACCCTGGGATTCCGGATATTGGCTAAGGCTCTTGCCACCCCATAGTGCCTTTTTAGGCAAGGCTCAAATTCTAAACCTACCACCCTAGAAAACAAAAATGGGAAGAAACTGAGGGTAATGCTGCTCAATGCCAGAAGTCTAAATCTCAAAATGCACGCAATCGAGGCCCTTCTCTGTATGGAGAACATCAATGTCTGTGCTGTAACTGAAACCTGGTTCAAGGCTCCTGAGAGCACCCCGGCACTATTAGGTTTTACCTCATATCATGCGTTCTGGCCCCAAAACCCAGACCACACCACAAAAGGAGGGGGTGTATCCATATTCATAAAGGATACCCACACCTCCAAGTTGGTGGCAAAGCATCAAGCTTGAAACCATCCAGGTGCAACTAACCATAGGCAAAACTGCTCTACAAATTGTAGCATGCTACAGGCCACCCTCTCAAACTCAGGAACCCCACACAGCCTTCCTGAAGACACTGGAGGGTATAAATGTATCTCCAAACACCATCATATTGGGTGACTTCAACTACCCGAATACAGACTGGGAACATTACTCAAGCCCTAACTTTCTAGCCCGACGGTTCCTGGAGTTCATAAATTCAAATGCCATGGAATAGCTAGTCACTGTTCCCATGAGAGGAGAAAATATACTAGATCTCATTATCACAAACATGGGGACAAAATGCTCCACACCGTAAGTATATCCCTCATTGGTGAGATCTGATCATAAACTACTCTCACTGGAAATCCACATCCCACCCCCACCCCAAACAAAAAAAGACCACAGTGAAGAACTTCTCTAAAGCAAACTTCACACTACTCAAGACTGGTGTGGCATCCTTCAAGGCCCCTGAGCCAGTGGAAACCACAACCCAAGCTGCGGAAGCCCTTACAAAGGCCTTATATGAACACCTCCAGGACTGCATGGATCAGGCAATCCCAAATAAAACCAAGACTCTTTCCACAAAGGGCAAACATCCAGTCTGGTGGACCCCAGCCATTAACATACTTTACAATAAGAGGAGAAAGCTATTACATGATAGAACAAAATCCATAAAAGGGAAGTCACCCCTGATCATTATTAGTAAAAAAATACGAGCACTCATAAAATCAACTAAGGCCAATTTTGAGAGAAAAATTGCCATGGATTCAAAGGACAATCATAAGGCCTTTTTCAGCTATGTTAGGAACCTGGGTGGAAACTCCCAGATATGCTCAGAATTAGTCCAAAATGATACAAAAATCACTGAACCCACAGACATTGCCAACATACTGGCAGACAGGTTCAGTGCAAACTTCACCCCTCTCCCCCCCCTAAAGGAGAGATAACTATCCCAGCGGAGTGTAGCCTCCCAGACATCTCAAATGTGCAGGTGAAAGCTGCTCCCTCTAAAGCTAAAAACACAGCATCAATGGGACCGGATGGTGTCCCCGGCTGTGTGCTACACGAGCTAAATGAGGAATTAAACCCGCACATAAGGCAGCTGTTTAATCTCAGCCTTACCACAGGATACGTGCCCAAGGAGTGGCGTACGGCAACTGTGGTCCCACTCCACAAAGGCGGTGCCTCTACGGACCCTGGTAATTACAGCCCCATAAGCTTAACAAGTCTAGTCTGCAAAGCTATGGAGAGGATCATAATGGAGCTCATAAACAAAGATATAGGGGACTTGCAGACATTGGACCTGACTCAGTTTGGCTTCGTCAAGGGCAGATCATGCCTTTTGAACTTGGTCGACTTCTTCGAAACAGTCACCAAGGCCATTGATGAGGGAAAGGCAGTCCATACAGCCTACCTTGACCTTGCAAAGGCTTTCGACACAATACCCCACTCGGGTATTGTAGAAAAACTTACCAGCTTAAATGTAAACCCATATGTCACAAGATGGGTTGCAAACTGGCTTAAGGACAGAAACCACAGGGTTAGAGTTGCTGGCGCTATGTCAGACTCCAAGCCGGTCACAAGTGGTGTCCCACAGGCTCGGTCCTTGGCCCCTATTGTTCGGCATCTACTTCTCAGAAGTACAGGCCAACATGGGAGGACTTTGGCTGACAAAGTTTGCAGACAACTGCAAACTGGGCGCCATAGTGGAAAGTGCATCGGACACGGATATCCTTCAGAAGGGACTCACGGAAACAGATAGCTGGTGCCAGAGCCATGGCCTGAAGTTAAACGCCAAAAAATGTATAGTCATACCCTTCGGGAAAAACAAGGTAACCCCAAGCTACCATCTAGGCGGCAATCCACTAAGCACAGAAGAGGTTATCAGGGACCTGGGGACCCAGGTTGACAGTGGCCTTTCTTTTGACACTCACGTTGCTAAAGTGGTTAGAAAGACCTTCTACATTGCCCACCTGATCATGAAGGGATTCACATCCAGATCTAGTGAGGTCATTGTTCCCCTGTACTCTTCACTTATCAGACCAATGATCGAGTACAATGCCCCATTTGGGATGTATCTCACCCAACATCTGCAGCAATTGGAGAGACCCCAAAAGTTCCTCACCAAAAGGATAAAGGGACTCCAAAATCTGTCATATGCTGCCAGATTGAAGAAACTCCAGCTCTATTCAGTCGCATACCGTCTGCTCAGAGGTGACATGTGCCTGACATACAAGGCCATGTCCAACCCGGAATTAATGGACATGCTCCACCTCAAAAAATCCAAATCCACCAAAACCACTAGAGCAAGCGACTTAAACCTTAGCACGGATATAAATAGGACGTGCTGGAGGGATAGATTTATCACTCAGAGACTCCCTATGCTGTGGAATAAAATCCCGGTCCATGTGAGGCAGAGCACCTCGCTGGCTCTGTTCAAGAGAAATCTTGACCTGTGGATGGGAGATCATAGGTTTACCCCGGGAATCATCTCCGTGTCACTGCTGGACAGAGGCACAACAAACTAATGGGCACAGTATTTTTTCATATAAGGGGTGGCGTAAGCCACAAAACTTTGGGCTAGGCTTATAAATGCCTTAGGGCAGATAGCCTAGTATAAACCTATGAACCTTTATACATATATATATATATATATATATATATATATATATATATATATATATATATATATATATATTAGATGAAAAAGACAGACTGGTAACAATAGTAGTTAAGAATAACTCTAATTGTATAGGGGAGAGGGAGAGTAACCTACTACAAAATTGGAGAATGGCAACTGTCATCCCACTGCACAAAGGTGGGCCATCTACAGACCCTGGAAACTACAGACCCATAAGTCTCACTAGTCTCATATACAAAGCCATGGAAAGAATTACCATGAAACACCTAAGAGTTGACGCAGTAGTTAGGAACATGGGGACACACATAGGCAGTAATATAGCCTTTGACCATCACGTGTCTACAGTAGTGAGGAAATCATTCTATGTTGTGCAACTTATAAACAAAGGTATAGCATCTAGGTCCTAGAAAGTCATTGTTTTACTGTATTCGACATTCATCACACCTATCATTGAGTACAATGCCTCCTTTGGCATGTACCTAACTAGGCATATGTAACAACTGGAACGTCCACAGAAGTTCCTCACGAAAAGAATACAGGGATAAGTAACATGTCCTATGCAGACTGCCTCAAGGCCCTATCCCTGTATTCTGTCTCCTACAGGCTGTTGAGGGGAGATCTATGCCTGGCATACAAAGCATTGTCAGACCCCAGTCTGTTAGACCTCCTGCATATATGCAAAACAAACAGCATCAGAATAACCCTTTCTAAAGACTTAAACCTTGCCTGTGATATAAATAGGACCTGCTGGAGAGACAGGTATATATCCCAGAGAGTACCCCTTCTCTGAACAGGCTCCCCATTCATATGAAGCAGAGTTCATCCCAAACCCAATTCAAGTGTAACTTGGACAACTGGATGGGGAACAGGAAATTCATCCCTGGTTTGGCACCTATGTCTCTAATGGACACAGGCAGCCTGTAAAATGTTTCACCTCCCAAGCCCCTACTTACACTTTTCAAGGGTACCAAAACTTGTCAGAGATAAGGGATGCACAACTAGGCTTAAAAAGGTCCTTGTGGTCTCTAACCTAGTAAATATCTATGAACTTCTGAACAGCTATCTGGTTGGTGTAAAATAGCACGATGGCTTACCAGTGTACTACATATGTACACAACTTTATTTGTAGTGATGCATTTGTAGTACCTTGAATGATTACAGAGAGTGCCACTATAGCAGTGGCAGATGAAAGTGAAAGAAAATAAGTGCCCATTAGTGCAGGACAGATGCATCTTTTGATTAAAAGGGGAAGTGTTTACAACACAAAATTCAAGTGATTTCCAGCAGCCTAAGATTAACTTAGAAACCTTGAAAGAGATCTGTTGCTTAGTAGTGATGACATGTGGCAGCTGTCTTACCTAAACAATTCAACAGCAACACTGATCCAGATTTCAGTGTTGCTACCAGTATGGTTAGTGTTCATTAGCAGATTTTACCATCCAGCTGGAATGCATTTCAGTTATGTGGCAGGTTAAAACTATGCACTGTATTACTTCATTTCATGGCATCCCTCCAAGAGATATGATGTACTGTTAGTGTCATCTTTCACTTCCTGTGGCACTGCACATCAGACTAGAGTCATTTTCTGAAGTATAACAGAATACAGTTTGATAAAGCTGTTATGACATGATGGCGACATATTCATTTCCTGTTGAGTCTTTGCATAATGTGAGAATCAGCCATATTAATATCTTCAGAAAGATGAGAAATATTTGAACCAAACTATATGCTCATTAGTGCTAAACACTATCTTATAGATTTTTATTAAAGTTGTGGTCATATTAACTAGTTTTTTGTTAAAAGTACATAACCTTATTTGATAACCTTATTTGACGCCCATGCACTGGCCCAGTAATCACGGCGCCTCAATCTTCACCACTAACACTAGTGTGGGACATCCACATTGGGAGGATAACAAGTGCACATACAGTAAAATACAATTTCCCTTAAGAGCACACAGAGATCACAGTCAGTCTGGGGGCTGGTTTCTCCCTTTCTCTGCAGATCCTCAATAAGACTCTCCACTGGCACAGCTACAGGGTTCAGATCTCAGCCAAGTAGTCAAGCCAAAACTTCCAGCACACTCTCTATCCAGCCAGTACTTTGTGTCCCTGCCCAAGTAGCTCACACACACACACACACACATACACACACACACACACACACACACACACACACACACACACACACACACACACACACACACACACACACACACACACACACACACACACACACACTTTGAGATTTGATTTATATACAAACACACAGACACTCCGTTGGAAGGCTAGCACAGGTTCTCCAGTTATGTCCCCTTCTGCCCAAACTATATGGTAGTACCACCTGCACCAACTACTCTTATCAGCTACTCTAAAGGCCCTTACCAAAGGGTGTCCAGTTCTACTGTGCAATGTTACTGTTATCCAAATAGTAAGTGTGACTGAGACTGGAAGGCTATTTAGGAATGGCCTATGCAGTATCACCAAATACATGCAGGTACTCTCAGAGCTTAAATTATCTCTACACAAAACTGCCACAGTTGAAAGGTTTAAAATATTTAATAATAAATAAGAAAAACACAACACAATACTTATTCATTCAACACAGTGACACTAGAGAGCTCAGAAATCACATGAAATACTTTAAAACAACATTGTAGGATAGTCTCACATAAATATAGAAAACAGCTAGACTAATCTGGCTATATTTCTATCTATCTCTAAGAGAAATACTAAGATCTAAATAAATTTACTTACAGAGCAAGGCACAGTGCTAGTGAGTTGTCAGCTTCAGAAAAAAAAATACAAAATGCCATTCTTACTTTCTGAGATAGCCATTAAATTGATAATATACATTACTGCTGAGTCATTTCAGATTACATCATTCTTGATCCTTCTGCTTAAGTTTCCCAGGCTCACAGAACTTAAAATGTAACATATCTTTGTAATCTGCACCTGTCAGGAAGACACAGCAATAAAAGACACTTTACATGTGAAACCTAATAATTATCTTTGTCTTAAAACAACAGAAAGAATTTCCTAGCCCAGACATCCTGTCTCCTAGCTTGAGATCACACAGTCGTAAATTCTCTGCTTAGCTTTCTTCCAGCAGGGTGCACTGTGGTTACATTTGTTAAGCTTGGCACATAACACAATTTTCTTTACATTTGTGAAACAAGATTGTGGATCATATTAATATTTACAATCACAAATAATTATTTACAAAATTCTATCTAACTGGGCTGGCAGCCCCTCAGTTTATCACATTTACCCCCCCCCCCGAGACCTCAAGTTATTTTTTCAAGTGTCCCTTGAGAAATGCTGCTTGAGAGGGTTGAATCTATCTGGTTATACCTTACTCCATTCCCTGTCTTGACAGTCCATCTGTGTTAGCATTGCTAATCCCACTGTGGTGCTGCACTGACATGTCATATGCTTGCAGCCCTAAGCTGTACCTTAGCAACATGGGATTTTACTGGCTGTCTCAATGCAACGATGTTAGGGGATTGTGATCTGTAACTACAGTGAATTTTCTTCCATACAGATAAGGCTGAAGTTTCTGCAGGGCCCACACTATGGTTAGACATTCCTTTTCTACAGCTGCATAGCATTCCTCCCTGGGTTGGAGCCTACAACTGAGATAAACCACTGGGTGCTCTTCTCCCTCTGAAGAAATCTGGCTAAGTACTGCCCCCACCCCATGGTTCGAAGCACCCACCTGCACAACAAATTCTTTAATGTAGCATGGAATGGCTAACACAGGGAGTCCTCCCAAAGCTTCTTTAAGCTTCTGGAATGCCTGCTCACACTACCTTATCTGGCCTGTTTCTCTTTGTCAGGTCTGTGAGGGGAGCAGCTATGGTATTATAACTGGGGATGAACTTTCTGCAGTACCCTGCTGTCCCTAAGAATGCCCTCACCTGGTGTTTGGTAACAGTTGCAGGCCATGCCTGAATGGATTCCACTTTGTCAGGTTCTGGCCTGATCTTACCACTCCCCACTCTATGTCCCAGGTAGGGGACCTCTGCCATACCCATCTGACATTTGCTGGGCTTAATTGACCATTAACCTTACCCTCTATAGTCTGCTCAGCACCTCCCATACATGTTGAAGGTGGCTGTAGATGGCAATATCATCTAGGTAAGCAAGGGCAAAATCTCCTGCTCCTGCTAGGATATTATCTACCAGGCTCTGGAAAGTGGCTGGGGCATTTTTCATCCCAAAGGGCATCTTTGTGAACTTATACAAGCCAAAAGGAGTCACAAAGACTGACATCTCTCTAGCACTGGGAGTCAAGGGCACCTGCCATTAATGCTTAGTAAGATCAATGGTGGTAAGATACGTAGCCCCACCCAGCTGCTCTAGGGCTTCATTTGTCCTAGGCATGGGGTAAGCATCTGACTCTGTGTGACTATTTAATTCCCTGTAGTCTACACAGAACCTGATGCTGCCATCCTTCTTTGGCACCAGCAGCACTGGGGAAGCTCAGGGACTGTTGGACTCTTAAATTACCCCTAATTCCAAGATTTCCAGTATCTACTCCCTCAGAGTTTGTTTGACTCTCTCAGGCACTCTATAAGGGGCCTGCCCAATAGGCCTTTGGGGTCCTGTGTCCACCTGGTGCTGCACCAGGTGGGTGGACCCTGGTTTCCCAGTGAACATGTCCCCAAACTCCTGTAACACTGCTCGGATTTCTAGAACCTGGGTAGGAGATAGCTTCTGGGACATTGCTACCCCTTCCACTGAAGTGTCAGTCTGAGCCTCACTCAGGAGATCAGTCACCAGATCTCCCTCAGACTCCTCCTGCAGTCCACTACAAATACTCAGCACAAGGGCCTCCCTATTATGGTAAGATTTCATCATGTTAACATGGTACAATTTGTGCCACTGCCTCCTACCTAGCAGTGTTACCATGTAGCTAACATCACTGACCTTCTTTACCACCTTGTAGGGTCCCTCCCAAGCTGCTTGCAGCTTGTTGTATCTGACAGGAATGAGAACCATTACCTGCTGCCCTACAGCATACTCCCTAGCTCAAGCATTCCTGTCATACCAGACTTTTTTCTGCTGTTGGGCTTCTGACAGGTTCTACTGGGCCAAGCCCATGAGTTCCCTGAACCTTGTCCTGAGGTTTAGGACATATGCCACAACAGACTCCTTGTGAGATTCACACTCACCCTCCAACTCATCTTGAATTAAATCTAGAGGTCCTCTCACACTATGCTCATACTGCAACCCAAAGGCTGAAAAACCTGTGGATTCCTGAGGAACTTCTCTGTAAGCAAACAACAGATGGGGCAAATATTTGTCCCAATCCTTCTTAAACTGGTCTGCAAATGCCCATAGCATGGACTTGAGTGTAGAGTTCAACCTCTTAACAAGGCCATTAGTCTGGGGATGGTAGGGGGTGATCTTTAGGTGCTTCAACCCACAGTACTTCCACAGAAAACCCAGCAAGTCTAACATGAAATTGGTACCTCTGTCAGTCAGTACTTCTTTTGGGAAACCTCCCCGCTGGAACTCTCTAACAAAGCATTTGCCACCTTTTCTGCCTCAATGGAGGACAAAGCCACTGCCTCAGGATATCTTGTAGCATAATCTACTACCATTATGACATATTTTTTCTCTGTGAAACGTGTGGTACTCAGAGGCCCCACAATATCCATAGCTACCTTCTGAAATGGCTCCTCAATCACAGGCAAAGGCATCAAAGGAGCTCTCATCTTGTCTCCTGCCTTGCCTGCATTTTGGCACTGCTCACAGGTCCTGCAGTACCCTGTTACATCTCTGGAAATCCTAGGCCAATAGAAGTTTTGCATATTACGTCTCTTTGTACATTTTATGCCCATATGACCTGCAATGGGAATATAATGGGCTATGGCTAGAAATGCCAGACAGTAGGCTCTAAGCACTACCATCTGCTGTATTCTCTCACCTTCTAGGCCTCTCTCAGGGGTCCGCTCTCTATACAGTAACCCTTTGTCCTAGTATACAGATTCCCCCTTCCCTTGAGAATCAGGTGCCTCACTAGCTACCTGCCTCAGGCCTTGTAATGTAGGGTCTAAGAGATGAGCCTGTCTCAACTCTCTCTTTGTAACCTTTCCCAGCTCCCCTTCCACAGGAAGTCTGGCATCCTCTGACAGCGGTGCCTCACCATCAGCCTGGGTACTACTACTCACCTCTACCTTTGCAGTCACTCTGTCCAAGGGAACATCAGTACCAACAAGCATCTGTGGCTCACCTTCAATATCATTGCTAAAGGATAGCTCCCTCACTGAAGTAACCACCTCACCAGTCCTGGCTGCAAGTATGTGGTCTGACTGGGTCTCTCCCAGGCTACCAGACTAACATGCTTGTCTCCAAGCCTGACTGTGTGTAACTGCACAAACACACAGTACTGCATTATCAAAATCATTCCCTATCAGGACATCAGCAGGGATATCCTCAAACACACCTACTTGCTGGCTTCCTTTTTCACCCTCCCAGTCAAGATGAACCCTAGCCAAAGGTATTTGGAATGGGGTCCCTCCTATAGTGGTGACTGGAGTAGACTGCCCAGGCAAGTAGTGCTCCCCTGTAACCATTGCAGCCTTCACAATGGTTATGTCAGAGGCTGTGTCTCTCTTAGCAATGGTCTATTTTCCATTCTTTACAAGAGGATATAACCTCTTGTGGTAGTTTGGTACCCTTGTTGTCTCAAGACAACCTACTGTTGGCGTTTTGTCATTCCCACTTACTGGCTCTCACACCTTTTGTTCCCCACCTTGCCTCCATGAACATCTATATGCCACATGGCCCCACTGGTTGCATTCAAAACATTTAACCCTAGGTTGTGGATGTGTACCTGGACTAGTGACTTCCCCTGCTACTGGCAGATTCTATTGGGGCAGTCTGGGCTGCCCACCATGGGTTCCCTTAGACCTATGAGCAGCGCTGGGTGTCCCTTTCCTGTGCAGGGATGCCCTGCTTGCTAGGTATAGGTCTCCCTTCTTCCTCAAATCATCTACAGTAAAGCACTGTCTATCAGCCAACCAGATCCTCATGTCCTCAGGCAAAGTGCTAAAGGCTTGTTCCCTCACCAAAAGGTCTACCAGCCCTTTAAAAGTGGTGACCTGGCATCCACTCACCCACCTATGAAAATAAGTGCTTAGTTCAGCAACATATTCACACACAGTTTCATCTGCCTTGCATCTATGCTCACAAAACTTTTTCCTATAAGCCTCAGGTGTTAACTTAAAACATTCCAACAGACAATTTTTGACTGTTATAATTTATGCAGTCAGTAGCAGACAATTTAGAAATAGCAGTTACAGCTTTACCATGGAGTAAGGGGTTCAGGAACCATACCTAGAGCCTTTGGTCAACATCATACTGTTTATATACCCTCTCAAACATATGAATGAAACTATCAAAATTATCCCCTTTATAAACTGCGGAAGTAATTTACTGACCTTTTGTGCTTCTGGGGTCCAGTTACTCCCTTCCCTATTACCTCCATGACTCTGGCAAAGAGTCAGAATCTCCTTTTCATGGTGCCTCTGCCTCTCCTTCTCCTCAGCTTCCAGGCATAGCAGTTTCTCATTCTCCTCAGCCTGCAGATGTTGCAGTTTCGCATTTTCTTCAGTCTCTAGACTCCTCAGTCTCTCTGCTCTTCTATTTCCCAATGATTGGCCTCCAACTCAAGTAGTGTTGTACATCTCCATGGCCAGTCTGATCATCTTCCTGGTTGGTATTCTCTGATGCAGCTGTGACCAAAGCTGCAATCATGTCTGCTTTAGTCAGGTTTCCAAGCACCAGTCCTTTAGCCTGGCACATCTCATCCAACTGGCTCCTTGTCAGCTTACCATACTCCTCTGCTGACATGCTTGCCTACTCTCCCTGACTAACTAAGCTAACAAAAGAAATAAAACAATTGTGATCTGAACTCTGAATGTTCACTGCATGGTTGATATAGAGTACAAAACACCTTCAGTGATCAGTGTACACAAGCTACAGAAATTCACTATCCACACCACTACAAGCAAATTAATATGTGATGTGGCTAACTCACCACTATCAAATAATTAATACTTGATGTGGATATCCCACCACTGTCAGACAATTAATATGTGACACCCGTGCACTGGCCCAGTAATCAAGAAGCCTCAATCCTCACCTCTAACACCAGTGAGGGGTGTCCACATTGGGAGAATAAGAAGTGCACACACATTAAAGCACAATTTCCCTTAAGAGCACACAGAGATCGCAGTCAGTCTGGGGGCTGGTTTCTCCCTTTCTCTTCAGATCCCCAATAAGACTCCCCACTGCCACAGCTACAGGGTTCAGCTCTCAGCCGAGTAGTCAATCCAAAACCTCCAGAACCCTCTCTGTCCAACCAGTGCTTCATGTCCCTGCCTAAGTAGCTGACACCACACACACACACACACACACACACACACACTTTGAGATTTGATTTATATACAAACAAACAGACACTCCTGGGGAAGGCTGGCACGGGTTCTCCAGCTATGCCACCTTCCGCCCAGACTATATCATACTACCACCTGCCACCAACTACTCCTATCAGCTACTCTAAAGGCCCTTGCCAAAGGGTGTCCAGTTCTACTATGCAATGTTACTGTTATCCAAACAGTAAGTATGACTGAGACAAGACAATACTTATTAATTCAACACAGTGACACCAGAGAGTTCAGAAATCACAGGAAATACTTTAAAACAACATTGTAAGATAGTCTCACATAACTATAGAAAACAGCTAGACTAATGTGGCTATATGTCTATCTAGCTCTAAGAAAAATAGTAAGATCTAAATAACTTTACTTACTGAGCAAGGCACAGTGCTGGTGAGTTGTTGTCAGCTTCAAAACAAAATACAAAATGATATTCTTACTTTCTGAGATAGCCCTTAAATTGATAATACACACTACTGCTAAGTCATTTCAGATTACATCATTCTTGATCATTCTGCTTAAGTTTCCTAGACTCACAGAACTTAAAATGTAACATATCTTTGTAATCTGCACTTGCCAGGAAGAAACAGCAATAAAAGATACTTTACATGTGAAACCTAGTAATTATCTTTGTCTTAAAACAATAGAAAGAATTTCCTAGCCCAGAAATGCTGTCTCCTAGCTTGTGATCACACAGTCAGAAATTCTCTGTTTATCAGCTTTCTTCCAGCAGGGTGCAATGTGGTTAAATTTTTGGAGCTTAGCACATAACACAGTTTTCTTTACATTTGTGAAACAAGCTTGTAGATAATATTAATAATTACAATGACATAGAATTATTTACAAAATTCTATCTAGGTGGGCTGGCAGTCCCTCAATTTATCACACCTTAGTAATTACTTGTTTACATCTCCCAAATAACCACATAATAAAGAAATTAGAACTTGACTGAAAACCTATAGTGAAATCTCACAGGGTGACTTTTTAATCTAATGCTTCACTGACCTTTTCATAAGAGGGCATATAGCATATTATGAATGTTGGTCTAGTTTTGAGTCTTCCTACATTTTTAACATTTGTTTTGCTGACTGATGCTAAATGAAATTGTTTTGTAATATGTTTCTAACATTCTACCTGTGACTGTTTATGGGGTAATGGCTCTACAGATGTTTGACTGCATTTTCCTGCATTCAGCTATACCACAATGACTGCAACTGTCTGTTATCTGAAACAAATATTTACTGACTTTTCTACCATGTTTTGAATGGGTAGCTCAAAATGAAGCTTTTTCAAAAATGTCCCATAATTACATGTTGGCCAGGTGAACAACCCAATATGAATTTTATTATGATTTATATATTAGACTTCTATTTCGATATTAGAATTAAAAAAAGATCATACTTACTATAATATGATTGTGTTTTATTCCAAAAACCTCCTTAGTCTTCTCAAATATGATTGAATAGTTTTATTTGTTGAATACTTTAGCTATTTATTTCTGCCTAGTGACTGACATGTTAAAACTGAAGTTTAGATCTACTTTGTTTCCAGCAGAAGTTATACAACTATTTACCTTTGACTGCTTAGTTTATTGGCTATTTCAGAAGCACGTTGTACTTTATGCTGTTTGGACCTTTTTAACATCATTTTGTAATCTCAAGACTGCTTTTATTACTTCAAGACATTGCCCCTTCTGACTGATGAAGCTTAAGATTTTTTTCTGTTTTGCAAACTGTCATTTTTGTTTAGTTACTCAAGCGACTGTTTTCAGTTACTACTCCTTTTGCTTTTTATGGTGGGAGGAGTGCGTTGTAGTTTTCTACCAGAAATATAAGAGTCAGTCACAACTGCATGCTCAAGCCTTTATTGGGATACACAAGCAAGTTGTGACCTTCTAGCCTTAGTAACCATTTCATTTGATTCATTTGATATATATATATATATATATATATATATATATATATATATATATATATATATATATAGGAAATTCCTCACTCAATAATGAAGGCTACATGCAACTCCATATTAATTTACTGAAACTGTGATCAAGGGTTCATTCAAGTCCACTAGTTGTGGAGGAGGTGCCTTTCTGCTTTTGTTAAAGAATTCTTCATATAGATCAGTATATACATGACTTTCTTCTGCTGATGATGTTTCTTTAAAGACAGCAAAGTTCACAAAAACTGCTAATCAATCAAAGGAACAGTTCATTTTCAAAGCAGATTAATACAAAAAAACTTCACATCTAATAGGCAATCATCTGATTTTGTTGTTTTAGATGTCTGGGTTACATTCAAACCAACCACCTTCACTTACCAGCTTTTTGATGTCTAAATTAGACATAAAAATATTCTGAGTGTCTAAGAGTAATTTCTCACCCTGTATCATATTAAAACATACCTTCTAAAACAGCTTTTTAAAAATAATTGTACTGCAGGATATGGCAACAAATGTTCCCCCTCTCTCTCCTTCTCTGTAACTTTGTTTTACCTGCTCTTACTCTTTGGTGGCAGTGAAGGGATCTCTCATACCCTCTCACTCTCTTTCCCATCCTCACTCTTGCCTTCACTATGTATCTCTTTGTTCCTCATTCTCTCTCACCTGCTCATAGACATTGACTCTCTCCCTCACTGTGCTGTCACCAAAGGCTGTCCTTCCTTTTTTTCTCTTTCTCAGATCATCTATAAGCTGTTATTATCCTTTAATGGAAGTTAACACTTTTATATTTTTTTCTCTCTGTCTGTCCTCTATTTCTGTCTCTTTCACTGTCTATCTGCTTCTAGCTTCTATGTCTCATGAGACCTTTCACTGTTCATTTTCTTATCTCTAGTCTTTAGTGCCAGCAAAGGCTGTCTCTGCTCTCTATTTCTATCTCTGACCTGGTTGTTGCCATTATTGGCATCAGAGACTTTTGCTCCCTCCCTCCCTACCTCTCACTTTCTCAAACCTGCTAATTGTCTTTGGTGGTAGAAAAAAGCTCTCTTCTTTTTCTTGTTCATCATTATTGTACCCTTTCCACATGACTAGATCCATGCTATTCCTTCAGCACAATCACTAAACATACCTATACAATAGCCAAATCAGGGCCTATAACTCTAATCATAACTTCTCTTTTTCTACTACTGCTTGTCCTCTACTTCAGCATATCAGATCTACACACTACTAAACTCTCTCTTTCTCTTTGCTCTAGATCCCTATCAAGTGTGCTTCATCCTTAGCTCTCCTATCTCTTCAAACACTTTCTTTCAATATATGTAATAAAGTCTTCTGTCAAACAAATTGCAAATGTACTTTTATCATATTCTTCAGACTAAAATACATAAAATATAAGTAGGCTCCAGCCTACTCTCTCAACTGTTTCTTTTATTGCAATCTCTTCTCTAAATGTTGCCAACAGTCAACTCTTGGTATCACCTTTATGTATCTCTTCTCCACCTCCTATCTGATGGTAACATATATTTGAACCACTAACCCCTCGGACCACAGACCTAAACTACAAAAAGACCCTTCTACATAGCTCACCTTAAATTGCAAAATATGCTAAATAAATATGACATCATAAAGGCTAGGATTAAACTCCATAAATCTAGCATTATCTATACCTGAAACTTGGCTGAAAACATTTTCTTCTTTTTTATAAACAACCTTCACAACTATCATATTGGTACCTACTCAGGACCATTGAGAGGAGGTGGCTCCATGTTGCTGTTTCATGTTACTTAATGCATCCACCATGGCTCAGGCTGATTTCAACTTCCTTCCAGACCCTAACTGCAGCAATAGAATTATTGTATGTAATGCAACTAATACTGATATTGGCTTATCATACTTGCCTTGCCAGCTAGATTTTCCATTTTCAACAATAATTTATCAATCCTTACCTATGGATTCAAAAAATGTTTATTCTTCTTGGTGACTGTTCTTAGACTGGACTGACTGACATAAAACTTACAGAGCATCACTAACCAGAGTGCACTAAAAATTCTCAAAAAATAATGATCAGAACAAAAAAAATTAACAAACCAATTGCAAGATATGAAATTTATTTAGCACTTTTGTTCCATTACACATAAATTCACCCCCAACCACATATCCATTAAATATTTTAAAAACACAATGATGCACTAATTATTCAGCCTATCAGCTTTAAAATACTTCTCATCTTTTCTTTGTTGATGATTTAAACTGTATAGTGCATCAGATGAGGAATTGAAAGCACAACTACAAGTTGTCAAAACTTTTTCAGATGATATAAGAATGTCATTTGTTCTTGATAAATGTGCAAAAGAAACCTTTAAAGCAGGAAAGCTGCAGCACCAAGAAAACATCAGTTTGGGACAAGAATGTGATATAAAAGAACTTAAGAGAAAGTGTATAAATATTTGGGAATTGATGAAGGATCAACAATAAAACATGAACAAATGTGAATAAACTCAGTAAGGAATATTTTAGAAGACTTAAATTAATCCTGAAAATAACATAGACATCTAGGAACAAAGTTCAAGCTATAAACCAATTTGCTCTTCCTGTCCTAACTTACGGTTTTGGAGCAATTGCCTGGCCCCAAAAGGTGTTCGGTAAGTTAGACAGGAAAACAAGAAGGATGCTTCATGATCATCAAATGATTTATAAAAATCAGTGCATATCAAGATTATATACTCCACATTTCAAAGGAGGTATGGGCCTCCTTGAAACTGATTACATGTATAGATCTGCAATCATGGGACTGTATACATACCTGCTGACCTTGACCCAAACACAGTGAAAGTTTTGAAACAGGAGGAGAATAAATCTAAGATGACTTCCCTTCTTAGTCTAGCAGAAGCATATTGGCGTCAAGCGGGAATGGATAAATCAGACCAGCAAGTGAATGTGCCAAAAAACAAAAGAAAGAACATAAGGTGAAGGATCAGATGAAAAGGCAAGAAGTGTGGAAAATGCATAAATATAGTTGTAAGTATAGAAAACACCTGGAAAAACATCATTTTGATCAGGATCGAACACAGGAATTGTTAAGGACAGGCGAATTCAAACCAAAAGATGAAAGGTTAATATTGGCAGCCTAAGATAGTGGACTACATACACATTGGTTTACAAAGTCTATTGAACATGTGTGAGAAACATACAAGTGTAGGTTTTGTAAAACACAACTGAAAACAGTTGCACACCTTATTTCTGGTTGTGACATACTAATGGTAGATGGATTGTATTAGACTGTTGCACTGGGGATTGTGCAAACATTATAATACTGAAATAGCTGAAAAACACTGAAAACATGAGCCACAAAGCATCTTAGAAAATGATGAAGTCTATATCACATGGGATCACCCATTACCAACAGTTTAAAAGATTAACATGAGAAAACCAGATATAGTGGTCCATGAAAAGAAGACAAACGTAGCATTGATTATTGAAATCGCTATACCCAGTGACTACAGTGTCTTGTGTACAGAGAGACACAAAGTCATAAAATATCAGGATTTGCAAGCAGAAAAGATAATGATGTGGAAGTTACGATGGTAGTAGGAGCAAAAGATCTTATAAAAAGAATCTACAGTCATATTTAGATATGTTACCGATACATGTAGCTCCATACAAATTGCAGAAGGGGTCATTATTGGGTACAATGCTGGTGCTGCGAAGAGCACTTCTGGCTGACATCAAAGAATGAAACAATACTAATTTTATGAACTTTAATCATACTTTGACTTAGGAATGGTGTCCATTCACATCATGGTATTAAAAACCCAAAAGATTTGGAGAAATTCAAAAGCAAGAAACCATTTATTTTTATATAAATTAGACATTTCTGTATTGTATGGCACTGCATTAAATGAACATTATTTTCAACATTCTCATTTTTTTCAAATACAAATAATCACTTTGTTTCAAAAAGAGAAAGAATATTTGAAGAATGTTTTAATTTCATTCAGTGTTCATGTTCAGAGCTGAAGCATTTCATTAGAAGTGCATTTTAGCACACATTTTCAAAAATGATTCAGCACTTTTCATTTTAATTTGTAGAGGTGCATCTTGCGTTCTTTCTGAATAATAAGCATTATATTGAATATTTTGGAGAGTGCATCATCTGTACTTCTATTGTTGACATTCAGGGAACAATTACAACAATGATCTCTTCAGCCTATCAGAATATTCTGTATTCAGATTAACACTTGTTGGCTTATCTACTCTTGCTTCTGTAAATATCTGTGTACACATCTTACTGATACCTTTCTAGGCACGTCTCAACACAACTGTTGACTAGAATTTTTAACACAGTTAGTGTATTCCTTGCAGACTCTTTGTAGCACTTTGAGTTTGAATAACTGTCTCTGGTTTAATTTAATTAACTTTCCATCTTCTGTAATAAAAAAGATCTCAGCTGTAGTCCCAATTTTTAGTCTCTTCTTTGTGTTCTGTTTTAAAGAAGTTAGCAGTCTTGCTCTTTTGTCATATTAAAAGCTTTAGCAAGCCTTATTTGCTTTCAGATTCCTTTCTTTTTTTACAATGAAATCACATTTTCATTTTAAAGTAAGGAAGCTGAAGCAGGGATTCTGCTCTTCCATCTATGACCAATCAGTAGCTGAGTCTGCAATAGATACTATACACACCTTACAAGAAAGTATTTCTGCATTTCAGAAGTGTTAGATGTACATTTGCATTGTAGCCACTTTAAAATTTCAAAAGTTTCTCCTTTAGTTTTTTTCAAAGTTTGAATTCTCCTCTCAAATTGCACCATGGATAGTGCAGACTAGTAGTTGTATAAGGAAATTCCCACTAATTGGAAAGTCTCAAATAAGTTTTTTGCACATTCATGGCTATTATCTGAAATGACCACATGCTGTATCTTGTATCTCAAAAACACAGTTAAGTACATTCATGATGCCAGTGCTTAGATTCATGACCTCTAAAACCTAGAAAAATGATCAAACATATTAGATGCACACACATTCTCTACAGCAAAACAAACCAATTTTAACACTGTGCCATGATCTTTGCTATACTTTGTAATAAATCATCTCTTCTCTTGGATTGACGTTATGCATCACACACATAACTCTGTTTATCTTCTTGTTCAATCTCAGTTGATATACCTTGTCAATAAAGCACATTATGTCAGCATTCTTTGTACTTCACGGTTCCTAAATGTGGCTCAGCCATTCTTGCCAGCGTTTAGTACCTTAATTGATTAGGCACTATTACATTATCTGTCTTGAACATCAGATTAGAGATGCATCCTTTTTCCGCCTTGAATGAAAAATGTGAATGTTGTTTCTTTATAAACTTTTTGGTTACACCTTGAAGCATGTTTATATCTGAAGTGCTATAAATTCACTGGTAAAAGAATATCAACTTTCCTTTGGTCATGGACAGTTGTCAAATTACCTACTTTGCTTCAATTTTTTCACAAGCAAGCACTCATGTTGTGTTTCTAGATCTAAATAACTAAGTGCATCTACCATACTCATTTTTTACCTGATAAATATTACACCTGAATGATAGCTTTTATCTCAATAACAGTATTTGCTGTTTTGATAGTGATTTGTACAAGATTAATAAACTTACTCTGAGGTAATGTATGGTCTGTTTCCACCATCAGATCTATCATAAGCATTCCCATGAAACTTTTCACATGCATACAGTACATTAACTAGCTTTATTTTCTGTTTTCCAATATATCTTATGGTATTCTGAAGATGTTATTCAGCTATAAGACACTAGTTTACCTTATTGCAGAATTACTGCAATGATATAATTCAATTTGTCATCTGCTTAGAATGGAACTTATTTGCAAAAAACTAGTGTGGGTGATTTAGTTACTAACTGTTTAAGGATTTCAATGCCCGTTTCTTGTTCTGCACTCCAGTACCAATCAATCTTGTTCTGATAATTTACCTAGTAATAGACAGCTGACAGGTTTAGGATAAACTTGGATATCGAATCATTCCTTGACATGGTTTATATATTAAAACTCTATAATTATGATTTTACACTTACTCCAGTTCAACTTGAGTTTTTTTTCTACCTGGCCTTTTCAGTAATGCATCAGTCTCATATAATAATATTACTTGGTCTGGCTTTATGTCAGTATATCTATATTTATATTAGCAACACCATCAAATGTCTTGATTATCTTTGTTACAGCTCTTTGAAACACTTTAAATGCTGATGAAATAGCAAAGGAAAGTCTTACAAAGCTATACTTCCCACAGAGGAATTCAAAGTACACAAATTGGAGTGTTCCTCAATAGATTTACTTGTCAAAATCCCTGAGCTGCATCAAGTACAGGAAATACCTTACTCTTGGCTTTTCTGACACTGCTTTTTCAAGTATATGCATGGCTGGTACTCTGATTGTATAGCTTTAGTCATGTCTAATGGAGTTATGCAAATATATGTTTGCTTTGCTTCACTTTAGTAACACCACTATTAAATAACTCACTCTCAAATATAATGGGGGACAGACCAAGATTTGTGTACAGCAATGCAAGCAATTTAAAGATGGAATTTGAAAAGAAAAATGATAGAGTAGCTACACAAGATGGCACAAAGGGTACAACTAAGTGTGGCAATTGCAATCAGTGCATTTATATTGATCGTAGAGCCTCATTAACATTACAGGATACAAATTACACAAATATAAACTTTAAGAAAGGAAATTGCAGAACATCTGGTTTAGTACACCTGGCAACTTGCACGAAATGCAATTGCTACTATGTAGGTAAAACGGAGAGATGTCTCCGTAACAGGATTTATGATCACTATTATTGCATTAGAAAGGGAGATGAAAAAAATGCCTTGTGCAAACATTTGAGGGACAGCAAGACTTGCGATAGGTTTTTATTTGGTATTTTAGAAATTGTACATGTTAATATCAGGGGGGGCAACTTAAAGAAAAAAATAGGTGAAAGAGAGGTATGGTGGCAAATCAAATTAAATGCGACTGTCTCTCCTGGTTTAAACGATTATATATCCATAAAACCCATGTTGGATGACAGGAGAATTTAGTTACATCCAAAAGTAAAGAAGCTGCCATTTCCCTATATTTTGCAATTTATATCTCATATTTTATTATCTCATATTTTATATTTTGCAACCATATTTGGTAACTTGTATTTTGCATTTTGCACTTTGCATCTTGTATTTTGTACATCATTTTTTGCACAAAGCACTATGCATTTTATGTCCCACACTTTGGTACTTTGCAATTTTTGCTATGCATCTTGCACCTTATACTTTACATCTTGTACAATAGCAGTATTTTAGCAACTACCATTCAGGAATACAACCACAATTGCTGTGGTTTTCACAGTCACATGTTGATTTTATTGTGTTAATATTTGTTTCATAAATATTCTGTTGATTTGTCCTTATATTCCTATTACATTGTTAGGATTTTAAATATAGTTATGTAGGAACAATTTATTATAACATTCTCATGACATTCATAATAGTTTCAAGCATGTACATATCAGTCTGTATTGAGAGGTAGCAGTTTAAGGGTTAAAATATTTTAGCTAATTGAATCTAATTATTTTATTGGAAGTATCTGCAAGAGTATATAAGTCACATTTTGTAGCAGTAAAGTGTTCTGATGAAGTCTATTACTTATAGATGAAAGCGCTCAACCTGTTTTTTAATTGTCGTTTATTAAAAGATTATTCTGCTACCTGGTGGACTGGTGAACGTTTTTACAGTGATACAGTTGTCACCACTTGTCATATACTGCCTTATTGGAACTGGAATATTCTCTGTGCTAGTTTGTGTGGCGGTTCCTGGTTCCGTTTTTTTTTTCACTTTATCTAGTTTGACACATTTGGCAGTATGGATTCTATGGACGAATTGCCATCCCTTTTCTCACCCAGGAGGGATGAGATACACAAGTTACAATCCGAAATGGCAATCGTCAAAGGTGAACTAACATGTTTGATTGAATTGTTCACTCAAGGTGAGCCTCCCTATGGTGCTGGACACGCTATGACCTCATCGCGTGCTTTAAGGAAAGAGGAGAAGCGCGCGAATCCTGTGGAAGCCAAGATTAATGGTTATGAAGGAGACAGGTCCCGACGAGCCTCTAATGGATCCGGAGACAAGTTTCTCAATGGTATCGACCACAACGCCAGTCGAGGAACCTTAGGATCGGAGGTAGTTTTCCAAGACCTGGGAGCCAAACCGAAACGGATGGTACCCAAGAGAACTTATGCCATGGCTTCCAGCGGAGCTGTTACAGGTACTGTGAATCATAGCAATGGTTCTAAACACAAAGTAGGGAGAGACATACACCAGTATTTATCCAAAGAAGTGGACTTTAACAACAAATATTATCATTACAAGGATAAATCTAGCGGAAGTTCGGATGTAGCCTTAAAGGAATGCATTACTGATTTTGGTAGCAAATTAAAAGTTTTAAAAAGCATTCAATTAGACAACAGCTACCTCAAACAATGTATGGACACTCATATAGTCCCAATGGGACTTCGTTTTTTTAAAGTTCCTATTGGGGTAGAGTTAAATGATGAAAATATTGATGAATGTAATAGGATGTTTAATAATTTTGGTATGGAATTTATGAAATTTATTATTTCTAGTAATGATAAAAAAATATGTAAACTTTTAACAGAAGTGGAAGCTTTAAATGAAAAAGTTATTAATGATTTATTGTTTGATGAATTAGAAACACTATATAACAGTCAGTTTGAATGGGTAGAGAAAATTATTGACAAACAATTTGATAGGAAATGTAGGAAAATGCGGAGAGATAGGGACCAATATGCCAAAAAAGAAGCTTACAAGTGGGAACGTAGGAATGTTAAAGCTTCCTTTAACAACCACAGGACAGATAGAAATGGGTATAAGTCAAATGAGGGAGAACACATTGCAAAACAACCTTACCCTCACAAACCTACACGTATTAATATCAAAACTAATAGTTATGCTTTTAGAAAGGAGAGTTTTTTAGAGGATGGAGACAGACTGTGGGATCACAGAGAATGGAAGGAAAACAACACCCACAGGGGGAGGGATCAAAAGGAAAGATATCAGGACATCAATTCAAGACAAATGGGAAGGAGAATGGACAGAACATTTTAAAACTTAATGATGTACATTATAGGATGGGGGAATACAATATTTTTAACTATACCAATATTGTTATTAACAAAGAACACTTTGAGTTGTTCGCAAAAGGGACCAAGTTTATCCCATATAAGAAATTTAATGTGGTTGGCAGTGTTATTAATTTTAAAAAATACATTAGGAAACTCAATTTGGAATTGTTATATAAGAACAAGCCCCCAACAATTAGTGAATTTAGGGTCAGAAGTACCTTTACCCCACCCCTTAACAACTTATTGGCTATTTACGAAAAGCTTGTAATTGATGAGATGTACAAGTATTTCAACACTTGTGCTAAGAACAAAATCCATTACAATCTCACCTATGAGCAGCACAATCTACTAAACGAGCTGAGGAACAACAATCAATTAAGAATCATGCAGCCGGATAAGGGGGGTGGAACAGTCTTATATAACACCACTCAGTACAATAACAAGATTAACATGTTATTAATTAATTCAGGGAACTACGAATTTTCTTCCATCAATGAGGTAAACATCAGCTACCATAAAATAGATTTAATTCTAGAGGACCTGTTGATTGAGGAAAGCATTGAAACGGAATTGTACAGGTATTTAAAAGTCACAGACCCCATTATTGCCACCATTGTAGGCATTCCGAAAGAGCACAAAAATGTTCTTGATCCCCCCTTTCGCCCAATTATATCAGGGAACAAATCCAAAACTTTTGCATTTGGGAAGGTAGTCGACAAATGGTTAAAATCCAGTTATGACAAGGTCCAACATCTACTGAAGGACTCGTGGGATTTTTTAAGAAGATTGACACCTAATTTGTGTAAACCAGAAATTATTATGGTGACCATTGATGTGGTAGATTTGTTCTCATGTATACCCATCGAAGAAGGCCTACGCAGATTTAGCAGTAGTATTGATGCCTTAGGAGTTGTTGACCATGATAGAAAAGATCTAATCATGGAATTTGTAGATATTGTATTAAAATACAATTATGTATATTTTGAAGGGGAGTATCATAGACAATGCAAAGGGGTAGCTATGGGGGCGGCGTGCGCCCCCATATTTGCCAATTTATTCTTACTTGATTGGGAGAAAGAATATATATTTAACAGTGACTGGTGCAAACATATAGATCTATACACCAGATTTTTGGATGACTTGTTCCTGATCTGGAGTGGGAGTGTTGAAAAATTATCAGATTTCATTGTATATTTAAATAGCAGGTGTGAGTACCTGCAATTCACAACTAATTCAAGTACGAAATCTATATCGTACCTTGACACTGAGATTATTATAAAGAACAACAGACTCACATCTAAAATATACAGAAAGGATACATTCAGCAACTCATATCTTCACTACAACAGTTGTCACTCATACAAACAGAAAAAAAGTATAGTAAAAGGTCAATTATTTGCCAAGCCTTATTTGCTTTCAGATTCCTTTCTTTTTTTACAATGAAATCACATTTTCATTTTAAAGTAAGGAAGCTGAAGCAGGGATTCTGCTCTTCCATCTATGACCAATCAGTAGCTGAGTCTGCAATAGATACTATACACACCTTACAAGAAAGTATTTCTGCATTTCAGAAGTGTTAGATGTACATTTGCATTGTAGCCACTTTAAAATTTCAAAAGTTTCTCCTTTAGTTTTTTTCAAAGTTTGAATTCTCCTCTCAAATTGCACCATGGATAGTGCAGACTAGTAGTTGTATAAGGAAATTCCCACTAATTGGAAAGTCTCAAATAAGTTTTTTGCACATTCATGGCTATTATCTGAAATGACCACATGCTGTATCTTGTATCTCAAAAACACAGTTAAGTACATTCATGATGCCAGTGCTTAGATTCATGACCTCTAAAACCTAGAAAAATGGTCAAACATATTAGATGCACACACATTCTCTACAGCGAAACAAACCAATTGTAACACTGTGCCATGATCTTTGCTATACTTTGTAATAAATCATCTCTTCTCTTGGATTGACGTTATGCATCACACACATAACTCTGTTTATCTTCTTGTTCAATCTCAGTTGATATACCTTGTCAATAAAGCACATTATGTCAGCATTCTTTGTACTTCACAGTTCCTAAATGTGGCTCAGCCATTCTTGCCAGCGTTTAGTACCTTAATTGATTAGGCACTATTACATTATCTGTCTTGAACATCAGATTAGAGATGCATCCTTTTTCCGCCTTGAATGAAAAATGTGAATGTTGTTTCTTTATAAACTTTTTGGTTACACCTTGAAGCATGTTTATATCTGAAGTGCTATAAATTCACTGGTAAAGAATATCAACTTTCCTTTGGTCATGGACAGTTGTCAAATTACCTACTTTGCTTCAATTTTTCACAAGCAAGCACTCATGTTGTGTTTCTAGATCTAAATAACTAAGTGCATCTACCATACTCATTTTTTACCTGATAAATATTACACCTGAATGATAGCTTTTATCTCAATAACAGTATTTGCTGTTTTGATAGTGATTTGTACAAGATTAATAAACTTACTCTGAGGTAATGTATGGTCTGTTTCCACCATCAGATCTATCATAAGCATTCCCATGAAACTTTTCACATGCATACAGTACATTAACTAGCTTTATTTTCTGTTTTCCAATATATCTTATGGTATTCTGAAGATGTTATTCAGCTATAAGACACTAGTTTACCTTATTGCAGAATTACTGCAATGATATAATTCAATTTGTCATCTGCTTAGAATGGAACTTATTTGCAAAAAACTAGTGTGGGTGATTTAGTTACTAACTGTTTAAGGATTTCAATGCCCGTTTCTTATTTTGCACTCCAGTACCAATCAATCTTGTTCTGATAATTTACCTAGTAATAGACAGCTGACAGGTTTAGGATAAACTTGGATATTGAATCATTCCTTGACATGGTTTATATATTAAAACTCTATAATTATGATTTTACACTTACTCCTGTTCAACTTGAGTTTTTTTTCTACCTGGCCTTTTCAGTAATGCATCAGTCTCATATAATAATATTACTTGGTCTGGCTTTATGTCAGTATATCTATATTTATATTAGCAACACCATCAAATGTCTTGATTATCTTTGTTACAGCTCTTTGAAACACTTTAAATGCTGATGAAATAGCAAAGGAAAGTCTTACAAAGCTATACTTCCCACAGAGGAATTCAAAGTACACATATTGGAGTGTTCCTCAATAGATTTACTTGTCAAAATCCCTGAGCTGCATCAAGTACAGGAAATACCTTACTCTTGGCTTTTCTGACACTGCTTTTTCAAGTATATGGCATGGCTGGTACTCTGATTGTATAGCTTTAGTCATGTCTAATGGAGTTATGCAAATATATGTTTGCTTTGCTTCACTTTAGTAACACCACTATTAAATAACTCACTAGGCTCTGTTTGCTTATGTCTCACACATATTTTCTCCATGCGGTTTAACTCTTTTACAGTTCCAGTCGGAAAAGCTATTAGAACTTTTCTTAAATCATACAGTACAAGTTTCACACTAGTATCATTCTGGACATGAAAAAGTTATGGTAACTCACTGACATAGTAACTAAATTGCTGAATTCTTTAAGTAAATCATTTTCTGGTTGATGCTTTAACTCTGCACTCAGCACTGTGAATTTGTTATCACTCAAAGCTTCTGACATAGTAAACCACATCATTTAGGTTATTGCATGATATCAATTGTCAGAAACTGAATCTTGAATTCCTTATTCTTATATTCAGACATAAGCATTTCTGACTATTTAGTGTTACATAATGAACATAATAAGTAGACATTCATACAAGTATTTTAGACCACAATATTTTAGATCCAATGTTTTGAAAAATTTAAAGATAATATACTACACTCAGCCCTAATGTCTAGCATAAGCTGTAAGCTTTTTATTCTGAGTTTTTCCTCATTTTACTCTAGTTTTACTTGTCAGCTTTTTGTCTGACAAACCATTCCACATACATCACATTCTTCAATTAGTTAATTTCATTCTAATGAGGCAATTTACTCATTCTGCAAACATCATTAAATCTGATTATTTCATTAATTTGGCCCTTGTTTGATCATTCCTGTATCACATGATATTCTGTCGCACACAAATGAATCATGGAAATCACCAAATTAAGTGTCTGGCTTGATTCTTTAATGAACTCATGAATGTCTCATTACTCTCTGCGGGGCCTTGTGCTCTCATGAAGAGTAATTAGCAAACAAATGACAGATGCTTTTCCTCATCTCACATTAACTCTGAAACTTCTGATTCATTACTACCATATTCTGCCTTTATGAAATTTAGATATTATAAACTTTCAGTCTTTATTCCCCTGTAATGTGGAAATGCTGTACTTTGTACCTTTTTGGGCTTCTCAGAAATCAAGAATAAATTGAATTTCTGTTTCTACAATTTCCACTTCTCAAGAAAGTTATCCTAAAAATAAAGGTAGCCAGGTGGTTGTAGTTAAATATTTCTTAAATGAAAGATGACATAATTTATTTTTGTTTACTTTTGAATCCGTGCAACACCTCTTGTACATTTGAACTCAATTTTGTAATTTCTAAACCATTACATTTGGTATATCCGGATGGCTGAAAAAGACAGATGGATACTGGCTGAATTTAGCCAGCTTCATCAGCATTTATTTTAGACTCCACCACTAAATAATTTCAGATCAAGTGATACAAATGCTTTTAACAGATACATAAAACAAACAAAAAAAACTATTTCATAAAACAGTATATCCATATATTACATAGCTTATTTATATTAAAAATACTCAGCACAATCCATCTTCAGAGATATAGCTTCATGTGCGTCACTGTAATTATGAGAGCAAACTGGGCAAGAGTCACAGATATCTTACAGGAAACACAAGACTGGACAACTCACACTGCATATTCCTCAGAGCTATGGGATTCAGTAAGGGTCACTTAACACATACTCACATCATCATGCCTCAAGACAACACAAGCCAATCTTGGGTCATGCTTCATGTAAACAAGGCTAAAATGTAGTCATATTGTGGAATGGGCTCAGAAACAGCTCCATCTATGTTGATGCTCCAGTTGTGCACATTAGTTATAGAACTGGTAAATAGCACTAATTTCCTGTATGCAGTGTATTATTCACTGAGTAAATTTGAAAAAAGAAAACACTGCATGAATACCAGCACATGGTCTTCAAAGTAGAGATCTATGCTAACTATAATCCACTTACACAGTTACATAGTCTGTTTAATATAAACAGTAGGAGGTTGTATTTAGGTACAACTGTGTAACACTGAAAAAAGAAGCCCATTTGATTTGCCAGAAAATTATGAATATTGCTTAAACTCCATTAAATTAAAACTGTACAATTCAATTGTCCCACTGTAACATTCACTGCATGTATTCACTGAATCTTGGTCACAGTTTGGTCATGCTAAGCTTAGCACAGTACACTCATCCATCCATCCATTTGTCCATTCATTTTCTAAACTGCTGGTCCTAGGTGTGTGGTAATGGCTGCAAGCCAAGAATGGCAGAACATACTTCCCTTTCCACTGCAACAGTCATCAGTTCATCCTACAGGATTCCAGGGCAAACTGAGAGATAGAAGTTGTCTTGACTGGAGTCAACGCTTGAGCTTCTTCCTAGTAGGAGGTGGTCAGGGGATATACTCAGCAAATGTGCAAACTACATCAACTAACATATTTCAACCAGAGGAAACAGCACCTCTTTTCAGGGTTTTCCAGAGTTCACTGATCTCCTCACTCTGAAAATGAGTCCAGCAACCCTGTGAGATAACTTAACTTTCATCATTTATAAGTGTGATCTCATCCTTTCATTTACTACTCACAACCCAAGACTAGAGGTAAAGATGGAGACAAGGACTGAGCAATTGTTTAAAAGCTTTGTACCAAAACTCAGCTCTCATTTTACTATCACATTGTGATAAATGGACTTCAGTTCTGCACCTCCTACACTCATTCACAAGTCAAGTATTTTCCAATCCCCTTTACTGTAAATCTTAAGCAAATCCCCACAATACATAAATTATTTCATCTGAGGTAGTTGCCCCCCCCCCCATGCAGACAGCAATCTACACTTTTTTAGAACAGAACCATAATCTCTCATTTAAAGACGATAACTTTCCATCTGATTCACTTCACAGTCTATAGTGTGCTCTGTATTGTACGCATCTGAATTGAGACGATAAATATGGCTACAGATAATAAAGGTGCAACCTTCACTTACTACATACGAGACTTTCAAAACCATGTCTATGCCTTCATCTCCTGTTTCTGAAAACTATCACCATCAGGGAAAACAAGAAGGTCCTTCTTCTACATTCATAGCATTTAACATCCTGAATCCAGATTCCAAAGTTTCAGGGAATGCCTCCTTGATTGCCATGATGGTGGCCACCTCTAGATGTGTCTTGAAGCAGATCTTTTGAGACCCTTGATTTAAAACTCATAAGAATATACTTCAAGGGGCTCAACTGGCTACTGCTACATTCCCCAACTAGGGCATGGATAGAATACAGCTGCTTATATATGTAGATCCAAGTGAGTAAGTTGCCATTAGTAATCCTCATCCTTGACGTATTTGTTCTGTACATTATCCTGGGTGGTTAACAGAATGATAATTTCTTCTCCCTCCTGGACACTTTACAAAGATGAATAACCACTGCTTCAAGGGTAGCTGTTCTGGGTATTGTTTCCTTTATGTCTGGCAGGTTTTTCTTTCTAATTCTGTTCATCTGCCTATACTAATCCCCTTGCAGGTGGTAGCTCCTATAAGGTTTTGGCACAGGTGCCTGCTGTGATAGACTGGAGTCTCCAGGCTTCTTTGGGCCTCTTGATTCACCTTCTGCCTCATCACATCTGCCTCCTCTATAGTGACATCTGGAGGATAGTGGTATTACATTGCATGCTTGATCTCCTCCTTATAGGTAGGGTTATAGTAACCATACTCACCTTGTTCTAGTCTCACAGAGACATTGTATGCCGCCAACTTAACTGCATTCTAACCTGTATCTGACATACAAGAAAGATGGCTGCCAAGAACAAGCAATCTTGTAGAGGTTTGGCACAGGTGCAAAACACCAATTTATGTTTTTTTATGGCATGTATGCTCACAGTAATAAACATATCCTTCAACTGTCAATTTCTTCTTCCCCTTCCTTGAATTTCCCATTTCATATAACTGGGCTACAGTGCCAGAAAGCCCATTAAATTCCCCACAGAGTACTAGGTTTCCCTGCCAATAATAAAACTGAAAGTCCACAAAAAGATATTATCAGTGCTGTTGACTATAGGGAAACATCAATAACATTTCATCCAAAAGAGGACATACTCAGGACTACAGCACCAACACCCACCCCTGCGCCCCTTAAAGTACAACACAGTATCAGCAATCTATCTAAATGCTGTGTGGTTAGAACCTACAGCTTTCTGCATTAACAGCAAGTATGCTACCTGTTTTGCTATGACCATTTGCTAAGCAGAACAGCTGCACATTGAAAATAGAGTTGGAATGTGCAGCATTAAACTTCTCTTCCCTTGAAGCTTACAATTCCTTGAAAATGCACTGAAGCTCACAATTGCTTGAAAATGCACCAAAAGTCAGTTTGGTAGTTGGTGTAGAGGATTTAGGCTCTTGATTCCTATAACCAAGGTACAGGGTTTGAGTCTGAGGAAATTAACTAACTAGGGCATTTCACACAGATGCACACATGGAATAAGTAAGAAAAGGGTATGCCCATTGATGCATACAGGAAAGCACATGCACAGAAGTCCTTAAAGGATCCGGATCTTGATTACATGCGAAGGCTGCACCTCACTATTGTTTGCACCCGGACCAGACTGCACCTTCTGCCCCGACATTAGTATGCCTATGCTGCCCAGGGTGCCATATCGCCTTGCTAAGCTTTGCTTTGCTTTAAAAATCAACTAGTACAATCCCTGTCACATTTCTTATGGCTGATATGCCTGACTGTCTGCTCTGGCTTAATGATAATATCTTCATTTAGGCACACTAGTGTTAAATTTTATTTTACTTTGCATTTTAACCAGGGTATAATATAACACGGATGCAAATGGAAGCTTTTTCAGCCTCAGTCTGGGAGCGCTTTCTTGTTATATGACTTGCTCAATCACACAGCAGCTACAAGTACATTTCTCTTCTGTCCAGCAATAACTCATTGTCACATTTGCTTGTATCTAAACAAATTTTCTCTAGTACAAAGAAGAACATATTTTAACATCACAATATTTTTCGTTACGTCAATACAAACCATTATATTTTTTTGCAGTGATATCATAAAAAACTCCTTTATTATTGGCTCAGTTTCCTTGCAGTCTTTCTTCTACAGAAACTGGAACAAGTCAGGCATTTTGCCACATACACACTGTAACTTGTTTTACAGTCATTGTTTCCAAAACTCTTTTCCTCTAGCCACATCTAAAAATAAGGACTGTTACAAAAAATGCATCAAAAAATTCTCCTTTAATTGTTACATTACATCTTTCTCTGACCTTTATTGGTCTGCAGAAGTGACTTAACATTATTGCCTTTTTATTGATGAGAATTTAATACCTACTGCTCCATGCACAGCTGAATAGTTAGCTACTGCATCTTTAATTCTTTTAGAAACAATGCTATAAATAATGACCTACTAAGTTTAATTTCATTTTCAGAATATACTGCTGTTTCTTCTAGTTTCCCTTTCTTCTGCAATAGGCTTATTACTTCATATTTCTGTATGTCTCTCTATTAGAAAAAACTTTTGTTAAAGTTCTCTATAGCTCCTGTTTAAAAAAAACAGAAGTTATGTACTTACCATAACGTTCCATCTGTGTTGTCCATCTTCATTTATCATTGACATATGGGTTCAATTCCGAAAATTGGAACCAACTCAGCCATTACTAAAGTCCGCAATAACCAAAAACTTTCGAGCTTAATTCCTACCCAGAATGCTCCTCTCCAAATTACCTCAGATTGAGTTTGCAGATAGAAAAGGCAGAAGGTATAATCCTAATAACACCTTTATAGAGACCATATCTGTTGCCAGGTAAGAAAAAATGTATCACTAGGACCATAGTTCATTCGACTAAATGGCCTGAATAGTGGGGGGATGGAGGGTAGGGATTCAAGGTTAAATAAAGATGGACAACACAGATGGAACTTTATGGTAAGTACATAAATTCTTTATCTAATGTCATCATTCTTCATTTATCCTTGACATATGGGACATAGTCCCCAGCTACCTTAGATCTTGGGAGGACTCATGGAAAGATATTCCATAGCACTATAGAACCAAATGATTGGTCTCCCCCTAGAGACCAAATCCAATTTGCAATGAGTAATAAAGGTATGTGAGGTAGCCCATGTTGCTGCTGCACAAATATCATCCATAGAAGCCTTAGAATGAAAAACTGCTGAAGCAGCTATGGCTCTAGTAGAGTGTGCCCTAACAGGCTCAGGTAATTCAACTTCCCTCTTGTATACAAAGGATATGTAATCCTTTAGCCATCTAGATAAGGTAACTTTGGAGACTGGCTTACCAATCTAGTACTTGAAAATGAAACAGTTGGTCAGATTTCTTTATGTCTTTTGTTCTATGAAGATAAAAGTGTAATTGTCTATGTACATCTGATAAATGCAAATAGTATTCGCCCTTGTTTGAGAAATTGGGAAATAAGACTGGTAAGTTGATTGCCTGATTGATATTTGTTTCTGATGCCACTTTTGGTAAAAAGGAAGCATTCATTCTCAAGGAAACCCTGTCTTTGTGAAATATCAAATATGGTGGTTTGCAAGATAAAGCTTGAATCTCTGAAATCCTTTTGAAGTAATCATGACCAGAAAAATAGCTTTCCAAGATAAGAATTTCAAGTTGTAGTCGGCAGCAGGATCAAAAGGGGAATGCAGTATTGTCTAACACTAAATTTAGATCTAAGGTGCAATTGGATCCTTATATGGAGGTTTTAACATCAGGGTCCCTTTTAAGAATGCTTTCCAAAGTTTATGAGAAATTAATGAGTATTTTTTAAATCCATTATAAAAATTTGAAATAGCTGCTAGTTGAACCCTGAGAGTGGAGGAAGAGACCCCTGCTTCAAAGAGCAAAGCTAAAAATTCTAAGACTTTATCAACAGGAGCAGAGAAGGGTCAATGTCATTATCATGAGCCCAGAAGGAACATCTCTTACATTTACTACTGTAGAGTTTTCCAGTGGAAGGCTTGTGGGAGGTCAAAAATATCCTTTGAAATGGGGAACAAAGTTTATTATGCCTGCCAATCAATGGAACTGGAGAAGCCAAGCCATGATTTGAGGTTTTGAGGATTTGGGTGAATTAATCCCTCTGTATGGGATAGGAGATCTGGATCTGGGTTCAGAGTCCACCGTCAATGAATCAGATATGGCCACAGAAAGGGGAAACAAATCTGTCAAGGCCAGAAGGCAGCAATGAAGATTACCTTGAGCTTAACCTGACTGCTTTTTTTAGAAATTGAGGGATTAAAGGAATTTTAAAAAGTGTACAAAAATCTGGAGGGCCAATTGTACAGGACAGAGTGTCTTGGGGACTTCCCTGGAGGGGGGATCAGGGGGAAGTAGCTGTTGCACTTGTTGTTCAGGGGTGATGCAAATAGGTCACAGCAAGGCTGGCCTTAATGACAAAAAAATATTTTCTGCCACTTTGGGATTGAGAGACAACTCATGAAGCAGAAGAGTCTACTACTCAGGTTGAGTACAGGCTAGAAATAGTGTAGGAAATGTGGTGAGAGAGAGGCTTCAGAAGGCAGTAAGGGATATCATCAGTATTAATGACAGACTCATGGCAGTCAGTCTCCAGTGCAATGATATGGCAGTATTCATGATCTCAACCTATGCCCCACAGCAGGGTTGTGATAGTGAGGAAAAGAGTGCATTCAAACAGCAGTTGTAGGACCTACTAGATAAAGCAGGACAACATGAATTGGTGTTGATAATGGGTGACTTGAATGCACACATTGGGACAAACAGAACAGGATATGAGGACTGCCTGAGTCCACATGAGTGGGGCAACAGGAATAAAGAAGGAGAAGCCATTCTAGACTTCTGTCTGGCAAATGGCTGGATAGTAGCCAACAAATGGTTCAGAAAGAGAGACAGTCACAATATCATATACAAGAGTAGTCAACATGTAACTCAGGTAGACTTCCTCCTAGTAAGGAAAAGGCACTAGGCAGAATCCATGATTGCAAAGTCATCTCCATTGAAACAGTTGGCCCACAGTGTAAACCACTAGTTGCCACAATCAGCTGCAAGCAGTGGTCAGAGAAGGCTCTAAGGTCAACAGAGACCAGGCTGAAGACCTGGAAGTTGACTAGATAGAAAGTACAACAGTTGAAGGAATTACTCAGGGCTCTAGCACCACAAGAAGAGGAGGAAATAGTTGGAGTCGAAGAAGAATGGCAGCACCTAAAAACAGCATGTGTTAGGACTACAGAAAAGATATGTAGCCGAGCTAGGTATGGAAATAAGGTACACAAGGAAACCTGGTGGTGGAATGCAGAAGTCCCGGAAGTCATCAAAAGAAAAAAGCAGTGCAGGAAGAAGTGGGAGACAGAAAAGACTGAACAGGCTAGAAAAGACTACTGGTTGGCTAACAAAGAAGCTAAGAAAGGAGCTGCAATAGCAAAGAATAGGGCATCAGAGGCACTGTACCAACTTCTGGAAAATGACTCAGTAAGGGGCACAAAGAAACTATATCAGGTTGCAAGGCAAAGACAGAAGGATAAAGAAGATAATCAGACACCCTTCATAAGGGATGCCAGCAACAACCTGCTCACCAGCCCAGAGGACATCAAAGGCAGATGGAAGGAGTATTTCCAGCAGGTTCTGAATGAAGTAAACCCCACAGAAGTTGTACTGCTCTGGAAACAGACTACAATGAGAGAAGAAGAGGAGCCTACCCTAGAAGAAGTAAGAACAGCACTAAGGAAGATGAAGTCAGGGAAAGCAGCAGGCTCAGATGAGGTCACAGCAGATATGATAAAGATGCTGGGTGAGATAGGGGAGAAATGGCTCTTGAGGGTACTATTAGTAGTGTGGAGAGGAAGGCGTATCCCAGATGACTGGAGAATAAACATACTTGTGCCAGTGTACAAGAACAAAGGGGACATCCACAACTGTGGGCAGTACAGAGGCATCAAACTCCTATCACACTGCATGAAAGTTCTGGAGAGGGTGACTGATAAACGGATACACAGAGTAGTAGAATGTAAGATGGGAGATGAGCAGTTTGGATTCAGATCAGGATGCAGCACATGTGACCAGATGTTTGCATTGAAACAGATACTTGAGAAGAAGCTACAGATAAGGAGAGAGTCCAACTAGGCATTCCTAGACTTGGAGAAAGCATATCACAAGGTCCCAAGAAAGCTGATCTGGGAAGTACTGCAGTGGTTTGAAGTCCCAGAAACATTGGTAGAATTAGTGCAGGCAATGTACTAAAGCCCAAAGACTCAAGTACGAACAGTGTTCAGCCTCACAGAGGAGTTTCCAGTAGGTGTGGGTGTACATCACGGTTTAGTTCTTGGCCCATTGCTGTTCATACTGGTGATGGACTACATTAGCAAAAAGGCTGGAGTGGATGGATCAACAAAGCTGCTGTATGCAGACGATGTGGCAGTACAGGCAAACTCTAAGCTAGAACTTCAGCAAAGGATAGGAAAATGGAATGCAAATCTGAAGGCACATGGGATAAAACTAAGCACAGATAAGACGGCGGTAATGGCAGCAAATTGGGAAAATCAGAAGAAGCTGAGAAAAGAGATAGAAGGGAGGATAGTGGAACAGGTAAGCAGCTTCAAGTATCTGGGAGTAGTAGTTGAGGACAAGGGTAGTCTGAATGAAGAGGTCAAAGCTAGAATCAGAGGGGCTGCAGCCAACTGGCATAGAGTATCAGGTGTAGTCTATAACAGAAGAATGCCAAAGAAGCTGAAAAGTAAGGTGTATAAGACAGTGGTGCGACCAGTACTACTGTATGGTACAGAAACCTGGGCAGTTAAGGCAGAACAGTTGAAGAAGCTAGAGGTGATGGAAATTAAGTGCCTGAGAAAAGTGACAGGATGCACACTGTGGGATAGACAAAGAAATGACATAAAAGCAGAAGCCAAAGTAGCTCCACTTGCAGAAAAGATCAAAGAGAACAGATTACAGTGGTTTGGGCACATGTGTAGAAAATCAGAAGACAATCTGGTGAGGAAGATTTGTGACAGGAAGAAGGTAAGAGGAAGCAAGGTCGTCCAGCAAAGAGGTGGATGGATTGTGTGAAAGATCTGTGACAGTCAAGCTGAATTGAGAGAATTGGCAACAGTTAACATGATACCCTGACCCCATTTAGAAAAATGGGAAAAAGGGGGCTGATGATGATGATGATCATCATCATCATCATCATCATCATCATCATGATGAAGCAGAAGAATGTATTTGCTCAGTTTGTCTGCTATCAAATTGGAACTCCCCAGAATATGGATTGCTATTGGAAAGCTGTTGGAAGAGATCACCCACTGCCAAATTCCAAGAGCTTCTCGACAAATGGGGATAAGACATGGTTCCTCCCTGCTTGTTGATGTACCAAACTACTGACATATTGTCTGTCTGAATCGCAATTGTTCCAATGGGGAGGGCAGTTTGAAAGGCCTGCAATGCTAAAAACACTACCCTCAGCTCTAGAACATTGATATGCAAGTTGGCCTCCAAGGGGGATCAAGTGCCTTGGACAGTCTTGTCCAGATAATGCCCCCCCCATCACATCTGGGAGGCATCTATGGTCAGTATGGCTTGGGGTTGACATAGGACAAAAGGCGGTCTAAGAGAATTTCCGCTGAATCAATCCACCAAGCTAAGTCTTTTTTGCAATGGTTGCTAATCAAAATCTGATTTGACATTGGTTGATATAGTATGGACCTCTGAGATGCTAGAAGCTACTCTAGAATTCTCATGTGAAATCTTGCTAGGGGATATGGTTACTGCCATCGAACCTAAGGCTTGTAAGACTAGTTGTGTGGCTACTCTCTTGCTTTGTATAATTTTTTGCATTTGGGCCTTGATCTTTTGCAATCTTAGATAAGGTAGGGAGGCTATGCAAGTACTGATATTTAGAATCGCTTCTATGAACTCTAAAGTTTATGTTGGAGTCAATTGTGACTTTTCATAATTTATGGTAATTCCCAGGTTGGCGCAGGTCTGGAGAACATAATCTCTTGCTTGTTCTGGAAGATGCCTGGTGGGAGGAAGCAGTAATGAGAAAATTGACTAAGTACGGAAACACTCGGAATCCATGCAGTGTCAGGTGAGCTGCTACTACTGCCATATATATGGTGAACACCCAAGGACTGTGATGAGACCAAAGGGCAGAGCTCTGAACTGATAATGATTGGCTCCTAGCCAGAAGTGGAGAAATCTCCTGAAGCTCCTGTCCATTTTTATGTGGTAATACGCATTCTGGAGATCTATCGAGCACATCCAATCATCTTTCCCTAGAAAAGGGATAATAGACTGAACCTTGACCATCTAAAATTTCGTCAGTTGAATGGATTTGTTCAAAACACTTAGATACAAAATTGGTATCCAGTCCCCTGTCTTTTTTGGCACTAAAAAGAATCTTCAGTAAATCCCAGATTTTATCTGATCTGGCAGGACCTCTTGGATGACTCTTTTTTTCTAGCAGTTTTTGGATTTCTAATACTGCTGGTTCCCTCTGACTGGGTGGAATGTCAGGAATTTTCTTACAATTATGGGGGGGGTAGAAGGAAGGGTATGATGTAGCTTCTGGTTATGATCCTCTGCACGCAAACATCTGAAGTTATCTGAAGCCAGGCATGTTGGTGCAGGGATAAACACCTCTGACTGCCTCCAGAGAAAGGCAAGTGGGCCTCCTTTCTGGAGCACTGGTAGGGTTTACCAGAAAAGGCATCCCTAGAACCCTGCTTTTGCAGGCCATGTATGCTGCATGGAGGGTGTCTTCCAATAAAGCTCTCCTTCTACACCAGGAGGAGCCATTGCCACATGTGTCCTGGAAAGGCCTTTGGGACTTTTTGAACCACATTTTCCCACTTCTCTGGTTCCTAGAATATGACCTTTGAGGAGTAGAAAAATGTATGCCCACTGCAGAAAGGGTCTTTCTATCCTTTTCACACCTGGACAAAGTTTCTCGAACTTTAGGGCCAAAAAGGGACAGTCTGTTAAAGGGGGCACTGACGAATGAATACTTGAATGGCTCTGCAAATTCACACAAGTGCATCCAAGCATGTCTCCTTATGGCTATGTCTAATCTCGCTGCTCTAGAGATCCTTTTCGCTGCATGTGCTATGAGCCTTATGGACAAATTTGAAATGGACTCCAGGGTGACCAACTGAAAAGCAACCTTATCTTCGACTTCATCAGACATGGCTCCTGCCAGGGCATCTGATAACTCTTTAATCACATCCCTTTGAAATCTGGTGAAGTGTGCCATAAAGCTCAAAGACCATAATGCAAAGGTCGATGAAGTGTTAACCCACTTGCCAAACCTATACATCATCTGAGACTCTGTATTAGGAGGATGGATAGTGGAACTTTCCTCTGCCAGTTCTTTTTTGTGGCTGCCCTACCACCATGGCCTCTATTGGCAATCCGTTTGTCCAAAACTGATGATCCTCGGGTGCAGTTAGGATTTTGTCTGGTCTCCTGGGGATGGGTTCAACAGCATCAGGAGCCTTATATGCCTGCTGCAAGAGCAACTTAATGAGCTCGTCAGCAGGTGGAGGTACCCAAGAGGTACATGGTTGAGCAACAAAAAAGTACAGTTTTGTACCTACCATAAATGTAGATGTTCGAGGATTCCATTGCTGCAGTCCTGACTATTGGGTATAGTCCGCGTCCAGTCGGCCCGAATACCAGAGTATAAGGCTGACGTCGGTCAGGGCGCATTAGACTGACGTCAGTACGTCAGGGTACTAATGCGCATGACCGACGTCATATCCTCAGTCTTTTCTTGCCCCAGATGTCAGAAGACCCTAAAAAGACAAGTCCCAAAAAACCTGCACCAAAAACATGTACAATATATACAACAATATATACAAAAATATAAGCATGTAAACTCACCTACACAACCACCCCTAAATACAGAGGGGAAGGAGGGAGGTAAATTGGACTGCAGCAATGGAATCCTCGAACATCTACATTTATGGTAGGTACAAAACTGTACTATGTTCTTCGTCTTCCATTGCTGCAGTCCTGACTATTGGGTAGAATCCCAAAGCAGAGGTAAGAGAGGCTGGCAAATCATAAAGAAGTAGGAGCTGACAACATGCCTTGCAAAACAGCTGTGGCAAAACCAGCCCTAGACTTAGAGTAGATAGGAAGGTGATAATGCTTAGAGAAAGTATGCACTGAACTCCAAGTAGCTGCTTCCAAAATATCCTTAGTTGCCACCCCCCTTAGAAATGCTGTTGAAGTGGCAGTAGCCCTAGTGGAATGAGGCCTAATCCCAGCTGGAATCTCCTTGCCATGATGGGAATAACAAAATGCAATGCAAAAGCCAATCCACCTAGAAATAGTTTGTTTTGACACAGGCTTGCCCTGTGAACTCAAAGCAAAAGAAACAAACAACTGCTGGGACTGCCTAAAATCCTTAGTTCTGTTTAAATAATAACGCAATTGCCTGTGTACATCTAAAGTGTGCAAAATCTTTTCCCCTTTATTTTGAGGGTCTGCATAAAACGTAGGCAAATGAATAGTTTGGTTTAAAGCCACACTAGAAACCACCTTAGGCATAAAGGAAGGATTAGTACGTAATGATACCCTATCCTTATGGAAAATCAAAAAGGGCTCTACTGCCATAAGGGCCTGCAACTCAGACACCCTTCTTGCAGAAGTAATAGCCAACAGAAAAGCAGTCTTCCATGACAAGTATTTCAATTCAGCAGTATCTGCAGGCTCAAAAGGTTGTAGAGTAAGTTTTTCCAACACAAAATTGAGATCCCAAGCAGGAGTAGGAGCTCTACGTGGGGGTCTTATATTCTTTGCCCCTCTAAGAAACTGCTTGAACAAAGGATGCGAAAACAAAGGTGGCTCACAATCATAGTGAGCTGAAATTGCTGCAGCATGAATCTTAATGGAAGAGAAGGACAAACCTTTGTCCAATAACTCAGTAAGATATTGAAGAGCCACACTCAAATTAGGCTCAGAAATCTCCAAATTCTTTGCTGTACTCCAAAATAAAAATCTCTTCCATTTTTCTGCGTACACTCTCCTTGTACTAGGTCTTCTAGCTTCCATAATCACATTTAAAACTTGTTGAGGAAGTTGAGACCTGTTGTGTTTCAACACAGAATATGCCAGGCTGTTAGATGAAGAGAATGAAGCTTGACATTGAGCAGATGACCGTCCTTCTGAGATAACAGATGAGGAATCAGAGGTAAAGGCCATGGAGGCTTCTGTACCAGACTCCGTAGTAGTGGGTACCAGTGTTGCCGAGGCCAATCTGGAGCTATCAAAATCATCCTTGGCCTGTCTTGTCTGACTTTTAATAGTACCTTTGGAAGAAGAGGCAGAGGTGGAAAGGCATACACATGAAGGTTTTTCCAACTGAATGACAGAGCATCTACTTTCCAAGCTGTGTGATGAAACCCCTTTGTGCAATACTTTGGCAGCTGGTGGTTTAGTGGAGAAGCGAACAGATCTATGTCTGGAGTTCCCCATGACACTGTCAGGTTCTGAAATACATGAAGATCCAGTTTCCACTCGTGGGGATCCATGATTTGTCTGCTTAACACATCTGCTAAGGAGTTCTGTGCTCCTGGCAGAAACCTTGCCTGAAGAGTTAGTTGCAAGCTTAGCGCAGTCTCCCATAAAATCATTGCTTGCCTGCATAGAGGATAAGAATGTGTTCCCCTTGCTTGTTGATGTACCACATGACAGTTGTGTTGTCTGTTAGAATCAACACCTGCCCTGGAAGAAGTAACTCCTTGAAAGCCATTAATGCAAACCGAACTGCTAACATCTCCTTCATGTTGATATGTAGATGCTGTAGTCTGGCAGGCCACTTGTCTTGTATCCACTTTCCATTTAGATGAGCTCCCCAAGCAAGGTCCGAGGCATCTGTCGTTAAGATCTGACTTGCCTCTGGCCGGGTCACAGAGAGTCCCTTGTTTAGGTGACATTCCTGAGCCCACCACAAGAATTTTTTTGAAGGCAAGGTATTATTTGAATGACAGTGTCCAAATCCTGGCAGTGCTGTGTCCATACATTTTGAGATACCACTGTAGCTTCCTCATATGCAGTTTGGCATTGGGAAGCACCAGAATACAAGATGCCATGAACCCTAATGCTTGAAGGACTGTCCTTGCAGTCAGCACGGACTGATGAGATAGTTGATGGAAGTAAAGTGACAGACTCTTTTGTTTGTCCGGGGTTAAAAAGGCCATCTGGGCTGCTGTATTCAGTCTCACACCCAGAAAGCACATGTCCTGAGAGGGTACTAGACTGGACTTTATTTCGTTCACAGAATACCCTAGGCATCTTAGCACTGCTATAACATATTCCAGATGCTGTAGAAGGTCTTCCTTTTCTTGAGCCAGAATCAGGCAGTCGTCCAAGTAAGGATAGATTTGAATTCCTTGAAGCCTGAAGTAAGCTATCACTGGAGCCAGAACCTTTGTGAATACTCTGGGCGCAGTAGATAAGCCAAAGGGCAATGCAGAGAACTGATAATGAGAATTTCCAGCTCGAAACCGCAGATACTTCCTGCAACTTAGCCTTATAGGCACATGAAGGTAAGCTTCCTTGAGATCTAAAGTTACCATCCAGTGATCTTTGCCCAGCAGAGGTAAAAGCTGTTGTAACGTCAACATCTTGAACTTGGGAATGTCCAGATAAGTGTTGAGGAGAGATAAATCCAAAATTGGTCTCCACGTGTTCCCCTTCTTTGGTACAAGGAACAGGCGAGAATAAAATCCTAGGCCCCTGTCTGATACAGGGTCTGGCTGAATGGCCCCTATCTGAAGTAACTGAGAAACTTGCTTGTGAGCCTCTTTTCTTTGTGGAGGAGGAACGTCTGGCATGCCTTTGAAAGCGGGCATTGTATGGAAATAAAATCTGTAACCGTGGTGAATGATATCCAACACCCATTTGTCTTGAGTAATTAAATCCCAATTTTCTTTGAAAAGAGACAGTCTTCCTCCCAAAGGAGCTGCCAGACGGGAATCTGCTGGCAGCTGAAAAGACAGGTCATTGGGTCTGTTTACGAAAGGACTGACCCCTGCCCTCACCAGAAGTCTGAGCAGGTGAACTCCCTTGTCTAGGCCTAAAAGAACCTTGAGCCCTGCCCCTACCACGTCTAGACCTACCCCTAGACTGGGAATCATAAGCAGGGTATGTCCACCCCTTAGCAGGCCAATTTCTACTAAACTTTGGTGGCTGCACCTGCAAAAATCTTTAACAGTTTGCATAGACTTAGCTTTGTCCTCCATTTTCTTTAAAACTGCTTCCACAGGCGATCCAAACAACACATCAGACTGTAAAGGAGCATCCAAAATCCTTGTCTTAACATGCTCAGCTAAATTCTGATCCTTCAACCAGGCATGCCTGCGAAGAACAGAACTGGTAGCAGCCACCCTCGAGGAGGCCTGTACAGCATCAAAACCACATTGCAAAGAATGCTTACCCACTTGTTCAGACACATGAACCAAATCCAGCAACTCTTTACACTCAATACCTTCCGCCAAAGCATCCACCTTAGATTTCAATTGTGAAAGGAGATAATTCTGATATTTTAGCATGTGAAACTGACAATTCAATGCTCTCATGGCTAGAGTGGAAGAAGTATACACTTTCTTTCCCCACCTATCCAAAGCCCTTGCCTCTTTATCAGTGGGAACAGGATTTTTAACCACAGAAGCCTTAACACCTTTAGGCCCTTGAGAAATTGTTTCTGGGTCCGCCCTAGGACTCTTAAACAAATATTTATGAGCTTCGGGCACCCTATAATACCTATCAGGCTTAACAGGAGCAGGAGGCAAAGAGTCAGGGTTCAGGAAGCCTCTGCAAAACATCTTCCACCACATTCAACACAGGAGGAATAGCTAAAGGCCTATGCTGGGGTAAAACAAGAATTCCCTAAGCCTTTTCCTGGAATCAGAGTAATCCTGGCCTTCCCATTTAAAGTGCTCCCTCATGGAATGCAGAGTCTCTGAAAATGAAAATCCTCAGGCGGAGACGCTGTAGGAGTGGAATCATCCACATCAGAATCAGAATAAGTAGGATACTCCTGCATATCTTCCACAGAAGATTCAAGCCTCTGAACACTGTTCAAAACTATCAAACTCGGTTCCACCCTAGGCCTCTTATCAGGCGGGGGCATAGAACCTCTAATCATAGTAATCAAATCCTCTGCCATTTTAAGCATATGTTTCTTAGGTACAGAACCCGAAATGCTAGGAGAAGCCCCCACTGAAGCTGAACTAGGCCTACCTCTCAAAGAAGTTTTGGCAACAGAAGGAGAGGCTCTAACTACCTTGGGAAGTGAGGGCAGAACAGTCACCTGAGAAGCCCCCTCAGCCTGGCCTACCTCTTGAGAGGCCACATCCTGTAATAGTATAGTTTCAGCCTGGGACTCCATGGAAACTCCTGGCAAAACCTCCGGCTCCACCGAGCCTTCTAAAGAACCAACGTCCGGGACTGCCGGTTCATCAACCCTAGGCTTCACTGTTTTATCCTTGCGCTTCTTGGAGGAAGCGGGCGTCGGAGCATCCGACGGCATTTTATAATTGCAACGCTTCCCAAACACTAACCTGGCACAGTCTAACCTCCTCTTAATAGTGCGTTTGTTAAACCTAGCACAAGAGCGGCAACCAACAACGTCGTGCTCAGGCCCTAAACAAGGTATACACAAGGTATGATAATCCCTATGAGGTATCTGTTTCCCACAAGAAATACAGTTATTCACTTTTTCTGACATCCGGTAAAATACTGAGGCAAGAAAAAACAAAATGTTCCCCAACGGGGTACTTAGCCAACTCTGTTTCGGTCTGAAACTCCGGTTTCGGAAATATTTCAGAACGCCAACCTGCACTCGCAAAACTGCTTCTGCATCGGACCATGCGGCAAAAAAGACTGAGGATATGACGCCGGTCATGCGCATTAGTACCCTGACGTACTGACGTCAGTCTAATGCGCCCTGACCGACGTCAGCCTTATACTCTGGTATTCGGGCCGACTGGACGCGGACTATACCCAATAGTCAGGACTGCAGCAATGGAAGACGAAGAACATCTTGGAGGTACACTGATTCCTCAGAAGACGGCTTTTGGGACATCCAGTCACCCTTCTTCTTAAGAATCGCAAGGATGTCTCCAAAGGAGACGTCTTCCTGGAGTGACAATGGGGAACCCTCCCCTTCATCTTAATCAGTGTCCCCCATGATGGATTCCTCTGGGGAATCTAGGTTTTTCCTCTTCTGGAGAACCTCCTCAGTGGGATGATCTGGGGAGCTGTCAGAAGAGAACAAGACCTGTATAGGTGACCCTTGCAGTTTCGGCACTTGCTATTCAGGTATTGAATTTGGCTGAGAGTCTAGATAAGGGGAAGGACTGGAAACTGCTCCAAAATTGACGGGAAGGGAGCCCAGAACCAAGAAAGACTGCCTTGGAACCGTGCCCCCCCCGCTCCAAGGAAATCACCCCTAAGGCCAAAGCCGGGGTCAAGCTAATGCGTGCTGAAGCCCCAAGGTGCACAGACAGCTTAGAAAAAACTGGAGTCAAGTCTTGCCCCCTGGAACTGACAGCATAGCCATTACCCCGAGAGGTTTCTGGATCCAAAAGAGCCAAAGAACTCAGGGTAGGAATAGGCACCAGAGATGGAGAGCTAGCCAGGACTGAAACAGTCGGCACCAGGAAATTCAGAGTCGGGATCTCCAAGGCCTCAGAGAAGGTTGGAGTCGAAGAAGGAAGGGTTCTGACACTGGAAGGGGCTGGAACCAAGGACATAGTTGAAATTCCCCTTGCCGTAAGGAGCTGACCCACCAATCTCAACACATCCAATCCTGTTAGACTCTTGGAGGAATAAATTGACTGGGTAGACAGGGATTTTTTTTGTTCCAAAAAGGGATTAGGCAAGTGACCTGCAAAAGTATATACAGATGGGGAATATCTGGTCCTGGGATGATCAATAAATGAAAATTCAGTATTTTCCATTGGCACTGAAGCCACTGGTGTCTGAGTGGGAAATTACACCAAGACTATGTGTGCCATGGCCTGGTCTTTGTTCTTTGCCAAAGACTTTGGCTCTGGTGGTGAAGAAACTTTCAGTACTGAGGTCAGCAGCAAAGTGTCCTTTAAGGTTACTCCCAGTTCCGCACTTGAAGAGAATCAAAGTTTTAAGTCTTTTGGTCATCGCAGCTGAGAGAGAAGCTGGCACCAATCAACTTCTTTTTCTAGGTTTATCAGTTTTTGAAGAGGAGGAAGATGAGGATGGAGAAGAACTATCTGTTTTACTTTTAGCATCCTGACCAAAGATGGAAAGTATACACAGAAGTGTAGAAGGAAAAAAATGAAGAGGAGGAAGAGAGGTATCTAAAATAGGGTAGGCTAAACAGAAATTACATTAACATGAAAACTACTGAAGAAAAATGTTTCTATCAAGACATGGATTAGAACTAGTAAAAGAATAAAATAACACTTAGCTCGACAGTTAGTTGGTGAACTGTCTGTCACAGGAAAGCAGCAAATGAGATCTGAGGTAATCTGGAGAGGAGCATTCTGGGTAGGACTTAAGCTTGAGAGGTTTTGTTTCTTGCGGACCGTAGTAACAGCTGAGTTGGCTTCAATATTTGGAACCAAACCCATATGTCGAGGATACAATTGAAGAAGACGCCAAAACTAAAGACAAAAAAGTGTGCCCAGACGGAGTCAAGGTTCAGCAAAGAAGTAACGCAATTTATTTAAAAGTAAATAAACACAACGTTTTCGCTCCTGTTAAACAGAAGCTTCATCAGCATACCAAAAACGCACACTCACATTGTTTAAAACTGATCACTAACAAGTGATTAGTATCAATTAATTAAAATTTAAAGTTTAAAGTGCAAGTACACCAAAAGGAGTAATGAGCTTCGTATTAAAAACGGAGTAAGTACATGTCAATATACATGCCAAAAATCACTCATTCAAAAATAGTTAAAATGAAATAACATAAAATAAAATAAAAAAGAGAGAATATAATCAGATAGCACAACGGACTAAACACCATGTACTTAAACACACTGGTCAACCTAAAAGATGAATTTATTTTTGGTTTAACCCTTGTGTAGAGAGTTGGATAAGTGATGTTAAAATAGGTCGTAGTGTAGAAACTAAACTGACAATAGGGCATAAAAAACAACAAATCCATATAAAGTTGATGCTAAAGCTTTAAGCTAATGGAAAACCCTATTAGAAGTACGGGCCTTTGTAGCAATCAATAAAAGAATTAGGGTGTAATATACAAAAACAGATTGTCACATACACCGTAGGTTGGTGAAGGAAAATAAAGGGCTAGCACCCAATAACCCTCACCTTAAGTAGCTTCTATAATTTAATATGGAGGCTATATTACAATTATCATTGAGACCTGGGTATGAGAAGGCATCTAATTGCAATTGCCACTCTAACTCACGGGTCTCTAATAATAAAGATTGAGGGCCCCCCCTTTTGTCACACATAACATGGTCGACACCCATGAATTTAAAATTATGACCATGGTTGTTCATTATATGCTTAGAAAGGGCATTATCACTCCTCTGGTTCTTGATGGCATATAAATGTTGGTAAATACGGTCCCTAAAACGACGGTCCGTCTTGCCAACATAGAATGCATTACAGCATTCACAAAAGGCCACATACACAATAGATTTAGTGTTGCAGTTGATTTTGTGGTTAATAGTAAACTTCCTCTTGTCAATAGCAAAGGAGTTTCCTACTCGTAAATGTGTGCACCATTTACAGCACCCACAGGGGAGTGTTCCCTTCTGTCTAATCATAAGGTCAACTGAACTGTTTCTCTGTAACAGATCCTTCAAGTTGTAACCTCTTTTAAATGTAAATAACGGAGTAATGCCCAACCTATCATAGTCCAGCGTTAATAATGAAGTACCAATTCTTGCGTATAATAGAGCACAAGAACCCTGAATGTAGGTTAAATGGGGACGTGAAGGCTATGGAAAAATTGGAATTGCTACAAGTGTCAAGAACTTCCACATTATCAGCCATCAGGGAAACATTCCCTGGTGACTGTGCACAGTTATCAACCAGCCCATCCTGTTCTTTGGGTAAAAGCAATGGTAGATAAATTCCTTTCCCTCGTTTTGTTGACACTTCACCAATCAGATCGAAAATGAGATCCTCGGGATACCCCCGGTTTCTAAACATATCTGCAAGAACTGAGCATTCTTGATCAAATGCATCATCAGTGCTGCACATGCGGGCAGCCCTGACCAATTGCCCTTTAACAATAGATCGCTTCTGCCTCCAAGGATGGCAACTAGTGAAATGTAAAAAAGAATTACAATATGTTGCCTTCCTAAATATGGATGAGCAAAATCTATTGCTGTTGTTATCCTTGAGCAGTTGGACATCAAGATAGTCAATAACAGATGTTGAAAAATGATGGGTGAATTTCAAAAACTCAGTTGTAGAGTTCATGTGTGCTAGCAAGTTTGAAGCGTCAACCTCACTACCTTGAAATAACACAAACACATCATCAAGAAACCGGGTGTAGATCTTAGATCTCTCAACAAATGGTGAATAATTGAACAAAAAGTTCTTCTCCCAATAGGCAACAAACATATTAGCAACGCTGCTACCGCATGGGGAGCCCATTGCTATACCTTTCTTTTGCAGATAATATTGCCCGTCAAACATAAAAAAATTAGAGGACAAAACAATGTCGAGTAATACTGTGACCAAGTGAATGTCGTTGTTGGATGCACCGCAATCGCGTAGCATAAGTTCAATCCATTCGACAGCCTCCTCATGTGGTATTGATGTATACAAATCAACCACGTCGATGGTCAAAAAATTGAGGCTGCTGTCGAAGTCAGTGTCGTTGATCAAGCTCAGAAAGGACCAGGAATCTTTACAGATTTGGGGGATATTTCTCAGGTGTTTACTAATAATGCTGTCAATAAGACGAGCACAAGGATGTGTAATGGAACTTCTGCCATCTACTAAAGCTCTCATTGGGGGATCAGTGAGGCTTTTATGGATTTTAGGGATCCCAAACATCACAGGCACCCTAGGGAATGAGGTGTCAATGAAGTTATATGTGTCGATGTTAATTCTTCCCTCGAGATAGAGATCCCTAAAATACCCTTTGATTCTATTATAAGTACCTGTTAGTTCGTTTAACGAAGAAACAGCATAGGCAGATGTATCTAGTACCTGTAACATGCGCCTAGAGTATTCAGCTTTGTCAAACATAACTAAACCCCCTCCCTTATCTGGCTTGATCAACCTAACTGCTGAACTACAGATTTTGTTTAATGCCAACAGTTGGTCAGGAGAAGTATTCCTACGAGACCTATCAAATCCCCCTAGTGTGTGTAATTGCCTGAAGTCCAATTCACAAGCTTTCTCAAACGTGAATAGACTAGGATGTAGGGGAGGACTGAAAGTGCTAGATAGCTTCAAACCAGATGCAATGCCAGGCAGGTCATTATTGAAAAAAATTTTCAAATTAAGCTTACGCACAAAAAGCTTTAAATCCATTAGTGTTTTGGCTAGCCTGAAATGTTGATCAGGCACAAAGTTCAGTCCTTTAGCCAGTAGTTCTGTTAATTCTTCGTCAATGATAACATCCGAAAAATTATAAATAAAAAAGTCCCCTTTTTTATTTGAAGACACTAATGGAGAGCACAAGTCAGCAGTTGTTACACCCAATGAAGGAATGGCAGGCTCAATCAGAGGAGGAATTAATTCCTGTTCTTGTTCCTCTGGAAACGGTTGCTCTTCCCTAAAAAAGGCTTTTGGTAGCTGTTCTTATTTTTCTTATTGAAAGATTTTATCCTGTTGCTTCTCCGAGGGCCTTGCACATCCGTGGAAGCGCCCTGATCAAATCCGGAGCCAGCATCAGTAAAAGGTAGAGCCCCTTCATCCCCATTAGGGTAATCAAAAACAGTTGGTTCAGTCTCCTTATGCGTGCCAAGTCCGTTCTGCTTTTTAACCAAATTTGGATAGGCAGAATTATTCTGGTATGCCTGTCTGTCTCTCACCAGTTTCTTAACTTTATTTGCCTTTAATTTAACTAGCATTGCATCAATGCTAGTGAATGACCGGTTGTAATCATACTTGTATCTGTGGAAATTAATGTCAGCTTTAATAGTGGTATCAAGTGTTGAAGCCTCCTCAAGTAAAACAGAAATATGTTTAATATAGTTCTTGGTCATTAGATCAAGTAATTCAGCCCCTTGTTTGTTGAATAATACCTCTAATTCTGATAAAAATACAGAGTCAGTAAATAAGCCTGTAGGGGTAAAAGTGCTACGGAGCCCCTTAGGTATAACCCCTTCCTTCATGCACTGCTGGAAGTACGAAACTTCCAGTTGAAGTTTTTTGATTTTTAACAATGTATTGTCCAGTACCTTTAAATTCATTGAAATACTATCATTGTTGTTACCTAGACCAGAAGAGTCCATCGCCGGTGCGCCCAGTCCTGTAGAACTGCCAAACGCAAGTGCAGTAGAATTCTTCGCCCATTCGGCCATTGAGGGCATCCCAATAAGCGAGTCGGTCTCCCCAATCACATCTTGGTTACCAGAAAGGAAGGAAGTGGTAGTGCGAGAGGGTAAATTACCGCTAGCATTCCTGTTATTACCGTTATTGCCAGGGTTGGTTGAATGCAACACCAAGCCATTGTTGCCTGGCTCGGTGGAAAATGAATTCACTGCCTCAGATGCAGCACACGCGCTAAATAGAGAGGAGCGAGGTGCTTGGCCAGCTGGAATGTCCGAGTTGTTGTTTCCCGTTAAACACCGGTTAAAATCCATAAAGTTTAGTCCGGTAGTGCCCCTTTGACTATCACTAGTTCTCTCAATATTGTCCAATCGTGAGTTCATGGTATCCAAACGTTGAGAAAGCGCTACCATAAGCGCTTGTATGTTGACAAGTTCAGAAGAGTTGTCCGCACTATTAGTGCCAAATATATTAGGTGAACCCGGGCTCGACGGAGCACCCGAAGCCATACTAAACAATTGAAGAAGACGCCAAAACTAAAGACAAAAAAGTGTGCCCAGACGGAGTCAAGGTTCAGCAAAGAAGTAACGCAATTTATTTAAAAGTAAATAAACACAACGTTTTCGCTCCTGTTAAACAGAAGCTTCATCAACATACCAAAAACGCACACTCACATTGTTTAAATCTGATCACTAACAAGTGATTAGTATCAATTAATTAAAATTTAAAGTTTAAAGTGCAAGTACACCAAAAGGAGTAATAAGCTTCGTATTAAAAACGGAGTAAGTACATGTCAATATACATGCCAAAAATCACTCATTCAAAAATAGTTAAAATGAAATAACATAAAATAAAATAAAAAAGAGAGAATATAATCAGATAGCACAACGGACTAAACACCATGTACTTAAACACACTGGTCAACCTAAAAGATGAATTTATTTTTGGTTTAACCCTTGTGTAGAGAGTTGGATAAGTGATGTTAAAATAGGTCGTAGTGTAGAAACTAAACTGACAATAGGGCATAAAAAACAACAAATCCATATAAAGTTGATGCTAAAGCTTTAAGCTAATGGAAAACCCTATTAGAAGTATGGGCCTTTGTAGCAATCAATAAAAGAATTAGGGTGTAATATACAAAAACAGATTGTCACATACACCGTAGGTTGGTGAAGGAAAATAAAGGGCTAGCACCCAATAACCCTCACCTTAAGTAGCTTCTATACTTTAATATGGAGGCTATATTACAATTATCATTGAGACCCGGGTATGAGAAGGCATCTAATTGCAATTGCCACTCTAACTCACGGGTCTCTAATAATAAAGATTGAGGGCCCCCCCTTTTGTCACACATAACATGGTCGATACCCATGAATTTAAAATTATGACCATGGTTGTTCATTATATGCTTAGAAAGGGCATTATCACTCCTCTGGTTCTTGATGGCATATAAATGTTGGTAAATACGGTCCCTAAAACGACGGTCCGTCTTGCCAACATAGAATGCATTACAGCATTCACAAAAGGCCACATACACAATAGATTTAGTGTTGCAGTTGATTTTGTGGTTAATAGTAAACTTCCTCTTGTCAATAGCAAAGGAGTTTCCTACTCGTAAATGTGTGCACCATTTACAGCACCCACAGGGGAGTGTTCCCTTCTGTCTAATCATAAGGTCAACTGAACTGTTTCTCTGTAACAGATCTTTCAAGTTGTAACCTCTTTTAAATGTGAATAACGGAGTAATGCCCAACCTATCATGTAGTTCAGCGTTAATAATGAAGTACCAATTCTTGCGTATAATAGAGCACAAGAACCCTGAATGTAGGTTAAATGGGGACGTGAAGGCTATGGAAAAATTGGAATTGCTACAAGTGTCAAGAACTTCCACATTATCAGCCATCAGGGAAACATTCCCTGGTGACTGTGCACAGTTATCAACCAGCCCATCCTGTTCTTTGGGTAAAAGCAATGGTAGATAAATTCCTTTCCCTCGTTTTGTTGACACTTCACCAATCAGATCGAAAATGAGATCCTCGGGATACCCCCGTTTCTAAACATATCTGCAAGAACTGAGCATTCTTGATCAAATGCATCATCAGTGCTGCACATGCGGCAGCCCTGACCACTGCCCTTTAACAATAGATCGTTCTGCCTCCAAGGATGGCAACTAGTGAAATGTAAAAAAGAATTACAATATGTTGCCTTCCTAAATATGGATGAGCAAAATCTATTGCTGTTGTTATCCTTGAGCAGTTGGACATCAAGATAGTCAATAACAGATGTTGAAAAATGATGGGTGAATTTCAAAAACTCAGTTGTAGAGTTCATGTGTGCTAGCAAGTTTGAGGCGTCAACCTCACTACCTTGAAATAACACTAACACATCATCAAGAAACCGGGTGTAGATCTTAGATCTCTCAACGAATGGTGAATAATTGAACAAAAAGTTCTTCTCCCAATAGGCAACAAACATGTTAGCAATGCTGCTACCGCATGGGGAGCCCATTGCTATACCTTTCTTTTGCAGATAATATTGCCCGTCAAACATAAAAAAATTAGAGGACAAAACAATGTCGAGTAATACTGTGACCAAGTGAATGTCGTTGTTGGATGCACCGCAATCGCGTAGCATAAGTTCAATCCATTCGACAGCCTCCTCATGTGGTATTGATGTATACAAATCAACCACATCGATGGTCAAAAAATTGAGGCTGCTGTCAAAGTCAGTGTCGTTGATCAAGCTCAGAAAGGACCAGGAATCTTTACAGATTTGGGGGATATTTCTCAGGTGTTTACTAATAATGCTGTCAATAAGACGAGCACAAGGATGTGTAATGGAACTTCTGCCATCTACTAAAGCTCTCATTGGGGGATCAGTGAGGCTTTTATGGATTTTAGGGATCCCAAACATCACAGGCACCCTAGGGAATGAGATGTCAATGAAGTTATATGTGTCGATGTTAATTCTTCCCTCGAGATAGAGATCCCTAAAATACCCTTTGATTCTATTATAAGTACCTGTTAGTTCGTTTAACAAAGAAACAGTATAGGCAGATTGTTTTTTGTTTTTTGTCATATGTCGAGGATAAATAAGATTGACAACATCAGATCACTTCTTTTAGCTTACCTGTTTTTATAAAAAAATGTTGCCTCTTACATGGAGTCTTCAGGCAATAGTCATTTGAGGTGATAACTGAAAATTGAAAGATTTTAATGTGCATTTCAGCTGCATAGCTTGTAAGTGCTAACTGCTCAGTGTTATACATGTGGACTCCAGGTGATTTGGTCCCAAACATTGACATTCAAGTGACACCTTGATCCCATGTGAAAATGGAAAAAACAGTATTGATGATGATGACAATGACAAAGTACTGCTTTAACATAAGAAACAAAACTAAGCCAAAGAATAAAGACACATGATTGTGCAATCACTACAAAAACTATATATAGTGATCTATGTAAACATATATAAAAAAATTTGCGGATTTAAAAAAAAAGTTTTTATTCTTTGTACTAGAAAAATAGATGAGAGAAAAGGTGATGTTTATTTATTGCTGGAAAACAGAGAAGTGCAATTGTAGCTGCTACTGTTATGAGCAGATACACAATCAGGATAAAAGATCATATAAGCATTAACTATGAGCTAAGAAACAAGCATTTCAGATAAGATGAGTCTGCCACAGATGATTTTTAAAGTTATTTATTTGCTTATTTACTTGAATACATATAGATAGATAGACAGATAGATCACACATACACACACACATATATAAAGTTATGTACTCAGCATAACATTCCTCGGTGTTGTCCCTTTTCATTCCTCCTCAACTGATGGGACAGAGTCCCCAGCTACTGGAACCTTGGATGGCCTTCATGGAAGGATATTCCTGAGTACTGCAGAGACAAAGGCTGATCTGTTCCTAGAAATCAAACCTAATTTTTAATGAACAATAAAAGTGTGAGAATTAGTTCAAGTTGCAGCTTCACAAATCTCATCTAAGGAAGCCCTTGACCAAAAGGCTGAACAGACCACCACAGACCTTGTGGAATGAGCTCTAGGAGGCTTAGGCAAGCATAAAGCTTTTTTTTTACTATAGACAAAGGAGATACATTAAATTTATCATTTGGCCAATATTACTTTGAAAACTGGTTTGCCGAATTTGTTTGGAGAAAAGGAAACAAACAACTGGTCCGATTTCCTGACATGTATGGTACTATGGAGATAAAGGCGAAGTTGTCTATGCACATCAAACATGTGGAGTATGTACTCTCCCTTATTTGAAAAGTTTGGAAAGAAAATTGGTAGATCAATGACCTGGTTTATGTTGGACTTAAATGGGTTGGTTTGAAGTCAGAGCCTGGAGTTTAGATATTCATCTAGCTGATGTGATAGCGAGCAGAAAAATGGTTTTCCAAGACAGAAAAATTTAGATCTGCCCTGGCTGATGGTTTGAAGAGAGTCTAGGTTAAGGCCTGAGACATAATAGTTAAATCTCAAGGAGGAGTAGGATCCTTTAACAGAGGTCTACGTAAAAAGGCATCTTTGAGAAAGGCTTTACATAATTTAGAAGAAGCTAAGGTAGAGTTATTTTCACTCAGTGGAAATTAGAAGTGGCATCCAATTGAACTTTAATATTTAAAAAAACTAGTCCTTTCATTGAAAACTGAAGCTAAAAATTCAAGAATAGATGGCATCATAGGTTCATAGGTGTGTACTAGGCTAATGGCCCTGGAGTCTTTATAAGTCTAGCCCATAAATTGCCCAGGCACCGTGTCACCCGATGTTAACTCACATTGCCCCTATCCAGTAGGGTAACTGGAGTGATCCTTGTGGTGAACTTTCTGTTACCCATCCACTCATCAAGATTTCTCTTGAAGAGGGACAGTGAGGTGCTCTGCTTGACATGAATGGGAAGCTTATTCCAGAGTATGGGCAGTCTTTGGGAGATGAACCTGTCCCTCCATGTTCTGTTAATTGTGGTAATGAGGTTGTGATTTCTGGAGCGTGTGGTGTGGGGGGATTGGGATTTCTTTAGGTGTAGCATTTCAAGTAAAGCTGGGTCGGACAAGCAGAGATCACCTCTAAGTAGACAATAAGAGACTGAGAACAGCTGAAGTTTCTTGAGTCTGTCCATGTAGGACATGTGTTTAAGGCCTAGGATTCTTTTTGTGAGGATTTTTTGTGGCCTCTCCAGCTGTTGTAGGTGTCTGGTCAGGCGCATGCCAAATGGGGTGCTATATTCAATGATTGGTCTAATGAGGGATGAGTAGAGAGGGATGATGACCTCTTTCTGCCTGGATGCGAAACCTTTGATTATAAGATGTGCCACATAGGACTTTCACAGTGGCAATGTGGTGGTTGAAGGTGAGGTGGCTATTGACTTGAGTGCCTAGATTTCTTATGGCCTCTTCCTTCAGTGTTTAATGATCTCCCATTAATGTGGTAATTCGTGGGAACTGTTTTTTCCAAAGGGGATGATAATGCATTTTTTGGCGTTAAGCTTCAGGCCATGGTTCCGACACCAGTCACTGGTTTCAGAGAGGCCCTTTTGTAAGATGTCTGCATCACCTGGGGAGTTGATAATGACTCCTAGCTTGCAGTCATCAGCAAACGTGATCAGCCAGAGTCCTTCTGTGTTGGCCCGGACTTCTGAGAAGTAGATGCCAAACAGGAGAGGGCCCAGGACCGAGCCCTGTGGGATTACACTCATGACTGGTTGACAGTTTAACTTGGAATCCAGAACTTTCACTCTGTGGGTCCCGTCTGTGAGCCAATTTGCAACCCACCTAGTAATGTAAGGACTGATGCCTAGTTTGGTTAGTTTATCAATGATACCTGAGTGGGGAATGGTATCAAGGGCCTTGGCCAGGTTGAGGTAGGCTGTATGCACTGCCTTTCCCTCATCCACAGAAGTCAACCAGGTTCAGCAGTCAGTATCTCCCCTTGATAAAGCCAAACTGTGTGGGGTCAAGAGTTTGGAGACTGCCTACATCTTTGTTAAGCAGGTCCACTATAATGCACTCCATAGCTTTGCATACCAGACTGGTCAGGCTAATGGGGCAAAAGTTCCCAGGGTCTGTAGTTGCTTCCCCTTTATGGTGCTGGATGACTGCAGCAGTGCACCATTCATTAGGGACATAGTCTGAGGTAAGGCTGTGATTAAACAGGACACACATATTTATTTATTTATTTTATACTTGTTGGCTGGGTTTGTCCGACTGGGCTACAAATGCCCATTTTCAATGGAGGCCCGAGGAGAAAAGCTCCAACAGAAAATAGAAATTTTACATATTGAATACATACAGAAATATATATATGTGGTGCCAGTTCATTTTGTAGCTCATGTAGGACACAGCCATGGATATTATCAGGTCCCATGGATGCTGTATTCTTGGTTTTGGACAATGCAGCTTTTATCTGTGCCACAGAAATGGTGAGTACCAGGCTTTCTTCTGGTATTGTGATAGGGCCCTTGGGGGAGAGGGGTAAAGTTGTTACTGAATCTGTCGGCCAGTATGTTGGCTATATCTGTTGGCTAAGTATAGGAGGTGCCATTGTGAAATAACTCAGAGCAAATCTGGGTATTGCCTTGGTGGTTTTTGATATAGCTATAGAAGGCTTTGTGGTTGTTTTTGGTGTCAGATGCAATTCTGCCATCATAGCTGACTTTAGCGGATTTGATAAGGGATCTCAGCTTTTTGTTGAGACTGATAAGGGAGGTTTTCTAGTTTTGTGGCTTCATTTTTTTCTGCAACAGTTTTTCCTTTTGTTGTAGAGGTTATTGATGGCTGGGGACCACCAGATTGGCTTCCGTTTTTGGAGAAGAGTGTCTTAGTTCTATTTGGCATGACAAGGTCCATGCATTTGTGTACGTGCTCATACAGTGCATTGGTGTATGATTCGGCAGTCATGCAGCTATTTTCCATTGGCATGGGTGCCAACAAGTTAGCCACTTTTGTTTTCAACAGCCCAAAGTCAGCTTTAGAGAAGATTTTCAGGGTGGTCACCCTAGCAGGGGGTGTAGGTGAGATGGAGATTTCCATGGTGATCAGTTTGTGGTCAGATTTAACCGGGGAGGAACTGACTATAGGTGTGGAGCAATGGTCTCCTATGTTGGTGATAACCAGGTGTAGGATGTTGCTTCCTCTAGTGGGGGGGTCAGAATGAGCTGGTCCAGGGTATTGGAACTGATAAATTCCAGAAAGCGTTGAGCCTGTACATTGGTTCTTGAACAGTTTTCCAAGTTGATGGAAGGGTAGTTGAAGTCAACCAGTATGAAAGTATTGGGTTGGACCTTGATAGAGTCCATGGTGCTTAGGAAGTTGGAGTGAGAGTCTAGGGACATGTTTGGGATTCTGAGCAGGCTATGACTTATATTGCCATCTTACCCAGTGTTAGTTGTACCTGAAGTATCTCAGATGCATTATGCTGGGCTACCAGTCTAGAGGTGTGCGTATCCTTTAAGAATATGGAGACACCACCACCTTTGGAGTTTCTGGATGTATTCAGTGCTGAAAAAGGACTCAGGTCTTTATTAAGGCCCTGAAAAACAAACCTCTTCCATTTACTTTGGTAAATCCTTCTAGTAGAAGCTTTTTGAGAAGATAATAAAATATGATGGACCAGGGAGAGGAGCCTGGGAGCAGTCAAAGGAATTACAGAAACCATAGGATCCATTATCTGAGGAAGATGCAGAAGGTGAGGCCAAAGGAAGGAGAACCAAATCTGACAAGGCCAGAAGGGTGCAATGAGGATAACTGTGCTTTTCAACCAGAATGCTTTCTGCAGAAATTTGGGAATGACCGGTAATAGTGGGTTAGCATAAAGGAGACCCAAGGGCAAATCGTGGACTAGAGCATCTCTTAATGATGCCCACATTGGAGGGTTCAAAGAACCTGCTGCACTTTTTGTTGAGGGGAGACACAAAAAGATCACAGCATAGCTGACCCCATCAATGAAAAATCTTCTCTGACATTTTGACATTGAGCAACCACTCATTAGGCATCAGAATGGACCTGCTTAGTTTCTTTGCAATCTTGCTGGATTTCCCTAGAATGTGCATTGCTATCAGAAAATGAACAGAAGAGATTGCCCAATTGCCACACTCTCATTGCTTCTTGACAAAGTGGATAAGATCTCGTTCCTCCCTATTTGTTGATGCACCAGACCTCTGACATATAGTCCATTTAAATGGCAATTGTCCTGGTTGGGAGAATGTCCTGAAAGGCCTGCAATGCTAAAAGAACTGCTCTCCATTCCAGATAATTACTTTGCATCTTGACCTCTTTGGGGAAACCACGTACCTTGAACTGTTCTTCCCAAGTTGCCCCCACCCCAGTTTGGAGGCATCTGTGGTCACAGTGGCTGTATGCAGGGGAAGAACAAAAGGACAACATTCCGTGAGTTCGTTCAAATGAATCCACCAAATATGGTACCTTTAGCATGCCTGTGTGATATTGACTAGAGCAGTTAAGGAATGTTGAAGAATGGAACACTGAGTTGACAGCATCCACTGAAGTATTCACATGTGAAACCTGGACAGAGGAATAATGGGGATAGCCATTGCCATGGATGCCAAGGCCTGTAAAATTAATCGTGCTGGAAGGGAAGAGTTTTGTATTACTTTCTTGACCTATGGATCTCAATGTCTGAATTAGAGTAGAGGGATGAGAGACTGTGTCTAGATGAGCATCTATGAACTTCAAATTCTGGGTAGGCATGAGTTGTGATTTGTTGTAATTGACCATAAAGCCTAGATAGACACACAGCTGGAGTAAGTAGTCCCTTGCCTGTAGAAGTTGATGTCTAGTTGGGGCAGTTAGGAGGTAGTTGTCTAGGTATGGAAACACTCAGAATCGCAGCAGTCTCAAGTGAGCTGCTACTGCTGCCATGCATTTGGTGACACCCTGGAGGCCATGGTGAGACCAAAGGGCAGAGCCTTGAGCTGGTAATGACTGGCCCCAAGCCAGATGTGCAGATATCTTCTGGAGTGCCAGTTCATTTTGATGTGATAGTAAGCATTTTGAAGATCTATCGAGTACATCCAATCATCCTTTTGCAGTATTGGCAAAATGGATAGAACCATGACCATCCAAAACCTTGAATATTGTAAGAACTGATTTAGTCTGCTGAGATCTAAAATTGGTCTCAAGTCCCGATTTTTTTGGCACCAAGGAGAATTTTGAGTAAGTTCTGGATCCTCACTGGTCTGGGGTGGGTGGGGGGGGGCTCCTGGATGACTTTTTTTCTACCAGCTTTTTTATTTCTAAAGTTGCTGCTTTCTTCTGATTGGGTTGACATTGGGGATTCTTTTCATTTTGAGTGGGGGAGCTAGGGAAAATGGTGCAGTATAACTTCTGGATATGATACTCTGCACCCAGGAATCTTTCATTATAGATAGCCAGGATCTCTGGTGCAGAGATAAACAGCTCCTGACTGCCTCCAGAGGGAAACAGTTGGGCCTCCCTTCATGAGCGCCAATAGGGCGTATCTGAGAAGGAATCCCTGAAGCCTTGGTTCTATGGGACACCTCTGCCATGGGGGAAGCATCTTCCATTTAAATTTCCCACCTGCCTCTGGGGGAACTATCCCACGAGTCTTGAAAAGGGCCCTGGGATTTTCAAAACCACATTTTTCTGCATTCGCATTGATTCCTTGAGAAAAGTCTCTGAGGAGTTGAAAAATATACGCCTATGGCAGACAGGGTCTTTCACTCTTGCTCACATCTGGCGAGCATGTCTTTTACCTTGGGGCTTAACAAGGAAGATCCAAAAAAAGATGCATTGATGAATGAAAACTTAAAGGGCTCCACAAAATTGCACAGGCACATCCAGGCATGTCTCCTAATTGCTATGCCTGAACCCACAACCTAAGAGGTATCTTTCTCTGCGTGGGAGATCAGCCTCAAGGACACATTAAAAATAGACTTTAGGGTGGCCAGTTGTGAGGAAATACTATTTAGATCCTCAGTAGACATGGACCTAGAAAGAGATTTGGAAATTTTTTTGCTCAAATCTCTATGTAACTTCATAAAATCTACCAGATATTTCAGTGACCTGAGGGTAAAAGTTGCCGAAGCATATATGTACTTAATTTGTCTAAAGCCCTAGACTCTCTATTAGGGGAATGGACAGAACTCTGTTCTGCAAGCTCTTTTTTAGTGGCTGCTATTACAACTATAGCATCGACTGGGACTCCCTTGCTCCAGTGTGCCCAGTTCTTAAGGGGGCTAGAATTTAGTCTGGTCTTGGAATTGGCTGTACAGAATCCATCTTTTTCCATGCCCAGTGAGAAACAAGATCAGTGAGTTCATCAGCTAGGGGAATCACCTAAGAAGTAGATGGGCTAGATCCAAAAGCTTCCAGGAACACCGATTCCTCCTGGGACAGGATATCAGAGGACCAACCACCTGTTTGGTTCAGGAAATCTAGAATGTCTCCAAAGGAGATGTCTTCAGGTACAGATCTAGGGAACCCCACCCCCTCATCAAAACTGGTATCCTCCATGAGATTCCTAAGGGAAATCTAGGTATCTCCACTTACACTTTTCTCTTCTGATGGACTTCCTCAGTGGGGTTTTCTGGAGAAGTATTAGAAAAGATGATGATGTCCTGATGGACCGACTGGAGACTAGTCTGGGCTGGCTGCCCCAGTGGAAATGATGGAAAAGGCTCAGAGCCATAACCAGTGGAGGTAAAGTGGTCTGCTCTGAGGGGGCAGCAGGGATGTGCCTTCCTTAGACAAAGAGTCCACTCCATAGCCTCAAAGGCAGACAGCCTAGGAGACATAGAAGTTGACAAAAAAGGGGCCAGAAGTTCCCAAATTATCGGCTCCTGCAACCCCAACAGCACTCCACATGAGGAGAGAATCAGACCTGAACTGTCCAGAGCTGATGCCCTGAGGGGAATAGATGACTCACAAAGCTTCAGAGTTGATCCCAACCCCCCCCCAACCTGGCGTCAATGCTTTGGCTCCAAAAGGCTTGGATCTGGGCATCTCAGGCATATCACCACAGTTGAATAAAAGACTGTCTTCGGAACCGATGAGGACATCCCCAGTGGACTAGAATCAGAGAAGAAGATACCAAGGGGGGAAGTGGACAAAAGACAGCTCGCGGATTCAGTGGGAGTTGGTGCCAGAAGTTCCCCCATCTGGATTTGCTCTCTGAAAAATTTCCGCGTCACTCTATCCCCATCGGCTTCTGACAAGCTTGTGGAAGATGTAAGAGACAATGTGGTGGATGAAGGCCTGGAATCCCTACAGGGAGATCCCGCCAGAAAAGGTGAAGGAAGCAGTGAAGAAACCAGATCTGATAGGAGTCAAGTACAGATCCAATAAGATCTAGGTTTTAGAAGAAGAATCCTGTGACGGAGCCAATGAGGAAGATTGGTCCATGGACTTCTTATCTGACTCCTTTTCCTTGGCCACTAAATCTGACTTCCCCTTGTCAGGTTTTTTAGTAGTGGTTTGAGCTCCATCAACTGTAGAAGTAGAGGAGGAAAGAAGGCAGCCTCTCAATACTAATTTATTACTCCAGTCAGGTATGGCTCTTGAGTTAAATCCAGAACAGAATGAACATTCTGCATCCAGGTGTGCAAGTCTTAAACAATAAACACATTCCCTGTGGGTATCTGAGCTGGGAAGCTTATGCCCACAGGTAACACAATTTTAAAAGGCAGTTGGCTTGTCAGCCATTGTTATCTGAGACAACAACTACCTAAAGACACTAAAGATAGATAAAACGTTTTTTTTTTTTTTAGAAAAATGAATGAAATACAGATATAAAAGAAGGGAACTATCAGCAATGGTAGAAAGTACTCTAATGAGTGGTCATAGAGGAAAGAAGTACCAAGAAGTACATTAAAGGGGTACCAAGAAACGGCAGCTAAAAGGTGCAGAGAATTGGTTAAAAGGATTAAAGGTGGGATGTAGGAGAATTAGAAAAAAATATAATATAAAAATCTAATTCAATAACTCACATAAAAGACTAAATGCAACTCCAAAGCTCGAGAGCAACAGGATCCATATCTGAAGCTGAATGGCAGCAAACAAGAGCTGTTAGTTTGGTGGGGCATTTTGGGTAAAGGGAGGAGCTTGAGAATTTTGGATCCAATTTTCTGGTAGAATCTGCCAAGTCAGATCTGAACCCATCGAAAAGGGCAACATCGGACAGACACACACACACACACATATATATATATATATATATATATATATATATATATATATATATGTGCATATATTGATATTTAAGTATTATCATAGCATTTAAAAAATGTAGTAGATAATTATTTTTGAAATATTATTGCCCATCTATCTTTACTTGGTTTTAACAAACTTAATTAAGCCATTCAAAGTATTTTACATTTGTCTGATGGATTCCATAGAGAAAGAGGTGGGTAACAGTGTTTACTGTTTTTTGTTTTCTTCTACAAATTATGTTTCTTCATTATCTCGATCACTGCTTCATTTCTTTGTTTTATTACCTGTAAGTACAGCATTCCAGTCATTACCAGGCTGAAATGGATTGCTAGTTTCTCTATACTTGCTAAGAACAGCCTGTCAAACATCTACTCCCCTCCTGAATTAGCAGATGATTTTCCAGAACCGTTATTTCATGACAAAACTTGTCCCACCTGGGTCTATGCTGCAGTAAATGCCACACAGCTGATATATTTTTGACTGTCAGTACCTTTCATTCAGATTTGGAGAATCTAAGCCTTCACTGCACCAAAGACTCATTTTAAGTCAATGGCTTCCTTCATCCCTAATGTCCACCAAGAGATCTTAGAATTACTGCTGTAACAAACTGTGGCTACAATTTGGCCATACCTCCTTGGTTCTACCTAAACTACTGAGTTCTTATCAAAGGGACCATTTAGATTCTATGTCCCAACTTCTTCTGGTAAATGAAAATTCTCTTTCAGAGGCAGCCACTGAACTTACCCTTTACAGAAGAGAAGCATCTCCTGAGTGTACCCAGGGCACCATCACTACAGAAGTCAGATTCCTGACTCAGTGCACTCAGTGGCCTCGCTGTCTCAGTCCTCTAAAACTCATCTACAAATAATTAACAGCTGACAGCTCAGTAGCTTTATTGACCTAAGTGTTCATATACAATCTTAGGTCTGATGCAATGACTATAAGGTTAATTTTTGACCTTTGACTCAAGGTGCTCTGTTATCAAGTACAGTTATGACCAGCATTGTGTTTAAACATTGCATTCATTATTGACAATTACAACTACATCCAAAGTCCAGTAACAATTTATAACTCAGGATTACATAATCAGGTAAGCTGTTCTTCCTATTAATGCCCTTTCAGGTCTCTCCAGCATTTCTCATACCAACACTGATGTCTTCAGTAGAAGTTCATAGTCAGTGCTTATGTATTAATTTCTTAATCCAGGGACTCATTTTAGCCATGACACTGGTGAGATGCAGTCATCATGGAAAATGGTACCAAAAATAAAATAATAAAGGTACACATAAGGAATGTTGAATGCAAGTTAAAATATTTAAAACAGCGATACAGAATGTACAGTAGAGATCAGTAAAGCAATGCAACAATAGAGATATACATACAATAATCAAACACTGGTCAACACAAATCAATTGAGAAAAAAATGAAGTTATTTTGATGAACTAATCCTACATTAGCTCTTCAGAGACATTCATTTGTCTGTGAAGTTTTATGGGCTGAAATTTCTGTTATAAAGTAAAAGCAAACATTCCCAAAGTTATGAAGGGTTGTAAGAATGCCAAGTTTGACAGAGACAGAGTGCTAAATGGCTATGCCTGTTTTTGGAGAAGACAGATGTACATAAAACAAATATGGTCTTTATGAGTGACTTTGTCCACGTTTGCTGCAACTGAAATGGATTTATTTATCATTGAGAAAGAAAGTTTACTGGGTAGAGATAGGCAAAATGTTAAATACATTAATTTCTATATCAGACAATGTAAAAGAAATTAAGTCATTTCAGTAATGGCAGGACAGGTGACATTTCATTGTAAGATACAATGAAGAAGCCTGGATTCCAAAAGGCAGAAAACCTATAGATATTGTTTAGGATTATTTGAAGAATTTTTACATTTTTGAGTAGCACAGATTTATTATGGAAAAGGAATATTCAGTCTAGGTATTAGCATTTCTACTGCAAAGACTTATTTATCAAACACTACACCCATGGTCTTCAGAAAAATGGAATAGTCCTAGATCTGGTAGGTCTATGTGCAATAATAACAGGAAGATTTTTCCTTGAAGTCATTTTGATGTAATTATCTTACCTGCAAGCAAAAAGTGCCAATTGTTCTGCATGCTGTCTGGCTTTCAAGAGCCAATGACATAACAGTCAGTGACCTCTCCTGAGTGATTATTTCAGAGAAGGCAGATATCGTCTACAACTAGGAAATATGATTTAAAAACCACCTCTATATATGTAGGCAGGTTGAGCTATATCTAGATGATTTTTTTCAACCCTTACCAAATGATTGTTTTCTTTTCCAGCAAAGAAGTGACATTCTATGTGTCAAGTACCAGTAACCCTTGCAAGGATCTAGTCAATCCTATGACACCATACCCAAACTCTACCCTTTGCTTTGCAGGTGGTAAACCCTTACTGTGACTTCCACACAGTTTTCCAAACCGAACTGGGCTCCTTGATCCTTGTTTTCCATTTTACCAATGTAAAAGCCTTCATACATCTGGCATAAGGTGATATAAATTATGTCCTTGGTATTACAATTACATTTAACTAAAACTTTGTATTTCTTATTTTTTTTTATAAAGAAAGCATCTCCTTCCAATAAGAACAAACATTGGGAATATGCCCCACACTTGCATAAACCACCCCGTTGTGGCTTCTTCTTAGAAACCATGTTATCATATATGTTTTTAAAACTAGAGCACCTTTTATAAACAATATATGTCTCTTTTCCCAGTTGCTCACATAGAAATGGGTAATTTTTGATGACTTGCCAATTTTTAAATATAATCTTACCAACTTCAGGACTGTTTATAGAAAACATAGTAATGAATGAATGATGATACACTGCATATGAATTTTGGTAATTCTGAGCCTCTGGTGTACTTATATTAGTATTTAAAATGTCATCACTTTCTAAAGGTGTCACCGCTAATGAAATGTAATTCTTTTGCAATAGTAGTACATACATATTGTTTACAAAAGGGGCTCTAGTTTAAAATCCCTATATGATAACATGGTTTCTAAGAAGAAGCCATAATGGGGTTGTTTATACAAGTGTGCTGTATGCTCTCAATGTTTGTTCTTATTGGAAGGAAATGTTTTTTTTGTTAAAAAATAAGAAATACAGAGTTTTAGGTAAATTTTCTTGTAATACCAAGGGCAGAATTTATATCGCCTTATGCCAGATGTGTGAAGGCTTTTACATTAGCAAAATTGAAAGAAGGATCAAGGCTCAATTTATGAACAGAATTATGACATCTATGTAGAAATAACTACCAATCCCTTGTTCAGACATGTTTCAAAACATCCTTAACACTGTTTTATATTTAGTATTATTGAACAGGTTCCAGTTAGCGTTCCGAGTAGCCCATGGAAAATTCATATTGAAGAATGTGAACTTTGGTGGCAAATAAACCTTAATGCAACAACGCTCCCAGGGTTAAATGACAGCATTTTAATATAAAATTTGTTGAAGAAAAAAGCGTATTGCAAATAATCATGGTTTTAGTATCGCGACATGTCATATTACACTGTGTGGTTTTGTTCATTTTTAATATCTCATTAAGAGTGTTTCATCTTACGGATGTGTATACCATGTCAACTTTCATACTGTATTTAAGGCAGGTTTTTTTTAATGTATTATCTGATGAAGTGGTGGTGCTTTTTGTCTTGTGAGGTTGTTACATATACCACTCCCTTGGTGGTGCAATTGTACCAACCTTTGTAAGAAAATATCACAGGTCTATCTCCTAAAGACACAAAAGTGCCTGTATTAATAAATCTACACTGCTTGCATGCCCCACACTTAAACATGCCAAGAACACTATTTTTTTTTCCAATCGTGGATGTCTTTGGCTCAAAAAGCTGTTTCAAATTCCAACCAGATTTAAAGAGAAACTGGGGTCATAAGCCAAGTTTGTTACCTACATCTCTGCTCAATATTATAGTAGGTCAGTGTTGTCTTTTAACATTTTGTATTGCCTTCACAACAGTGGAAAATCCTAGGCAGAGAGCCTTTGAGCATTGTGACCCTGTGATCTCATCCTTTGTCCTATTCATGCCACACAAAAGAAGAAGTGTAAAATTTGTAGGTCTTCTTGTAGTCACCTCTTTAAGAATATCGTCCACTGGGATACCCCTATAGAAAAACATTTTTTTCAAAAAAATGCACTCCTTAATAAACACATCATCCTTTGTATCATCCTAGAAATCCTTACAAACTGCCTTTTCACTACATTTCTTTTCACCCAGAATGGGCAATTACTAGTGAAATATACATAGAAGCTGCTAAAAGATTTTTTTCTGTACATATTGGAAGATTTCCTCTTTCATTCTGACTTTTGAGAAGTTTCACATCCAAAAAAATGAATAAGATCATTTGAATAAGTATATGTAAACATTTTAAAGTGGTAGATGTGTTTAAATATTTCATAAAAACAAACAGTTAACTCATCCACAGTACCAGACTATAAAATATAGATCAGCTATATCAAAAACATTTTAAGAGTCAATCAAGTCCAGGACGTGCCACAAATCCCAAAAGATATTAGGGAAAATGTCTAAAACACCATTCAATTTTTTATCTGCTAGTGTCTAAATGGTGGATTATAGAGGTTTTTATACGCTTTCAGAATCCCAAATATACAAGGTACTATTGGATTTTTGTCCTATAAGTACTGGTATGTGGAATCTGAAATAACTTAATTTAGTCTTAAATCATCCAGCCACAAATCTATTTTACTACTGGCAACACATGTCATTCACATACACTTGTCTATAAAAAGTCAACACTGCTAAGCCTCTTGTTTAAGTATGAATGAGGCTGGGTTACAGTGATTAGTTACACCACCAGAATGACTGATAGCATATACAGAGCTGAGATAAATGCACAATGACAAGAATACAATACAGTACAATTAGTAATAAATTAAATCTACACTCTGTGTTAGTTAAACATATCTGCCCACCCCTTTATCCATGTAGGCTGCTAGGGTAAATATGTCAATGCATCTTTTACAGAGGACCTAATTTTTCTCTTGCACTATTTTTGGCTATCAAGACCCCATAGCACTGTTTTGGTTTCATTTCACATATACTTGGTAAGTGAGATAAGAAGGTAAACCAGTGTTTATTATGCTAATTACTGAAGAATTTGCAAGTAATCAATTAAAATGTGACTGTCCTTTTATTACATTTTATATATATTTAAGAAAGAGTTAAGAAACATTATCTCCTATCCTATACAATGCACTTCGTTTTTGAAGGATGCAAATCATCCACATAGTAAACCTATTAGCATAGTATACTATTTATTTATTTATGTTTGTTAAGTGGGAATGTTAGGCTGGGAAATTTCATTGCCAATGGTGTATCAGGGAGAACAGTTGCAAGATTTACACACACAGAATAAGCTACATTGCTTTTTTTGATATTTTCAAAAATGTCCACCAGGATGAGTAAGCATGACCTGTCCTTGATGAATCCAAACTGAGACTGGTCCAGAGATTGGCGATTCCCTATGTCCTTATTCATTAGTTCCCTGACAAGTCTTTCCATGGCTTTGCATATGAGGGGGTTCAGACTTATGGATCTGTAATTGCCTGGGTATGTGGCAGGTCCTTCCTTATGCAGGGGAATGATCGTAGGTGTAGATGTTCTCCATTTGCTTGGTACAAAACTTGTACAGAGGCTGAGGTTTAAGAGTGTAATAAGGGGGAGGCTAAATAGTGCTTCATGCTATTTAAGATGCATCCAAGGATATTATCAGCATCTGATAGTACTTTTAGAACTTGGTCATGTGTGATAGCTGGAGGTGAGGTATATCTTGAGGGACAGAAGGAGGGGACAGAGTGTTTAACATTACAGTGAAATGTATTGGTCAGTAGGTTTCATATATCTTCAGCCTCAGTGTAGCTAACATTGTTCATAATCAGCTAAATGCAATTCTGGGCTGTGCATTTGAGATTATGAACATAACTAAAAAAGGCTTTGTGATAATCTTTGGCCTGGGTAGCTAATTTAGTCTCAAACTTTGTTTGGTGGATTTTATTAATCTCCCGATTTGTTTGTTTATTTCTGTGATGAGGGCTCTTACATTCTGGGAATTACTCCTTACTTTTAGTTAAAACTCTCTTCATTTTACTGTAAATCTTGCAACTAGTACTCAGTGTATTAACTGCATTGTTCACTTAGGTGTTATGACTGCTTAATCTGTGTTTTGTAAACCCCCAACCCATAAGGCTTGTACTATAAACAGGCTTATGGTATCTGCCCAGTGAAGTAACCCTAGTCAATAAATGGCAAATGAAGTGACAATGCAATAAATAAATAAATACATAAATAAATAATTAAAATCAAGAAAAAGGGTGTCTTTGCATCTATATCAATTGCCAAATGTGCTTGTGGTAGACCATCTTCCCCTTCATCTTGCCTGTCTTTACCAGTAAACAATATGCCATTTTACTCTTCTGTGCTTTGTCCTCAGTTTAATTAAACTGAAAAAAAAAAACAATTCCTCTCCTAACAGCAAAAGAGCTTAAAGATTAATGCGTAGTATAACAAATGTAAAAATAAAAAACAAAAGTTCAACGTTCACAATTTAGTGAACCCAATGAACAACAAAAGTAAAAAGCAAAGCTTTCATGTCTAAGGCTTTTTGTCAATGCATAACAATTACAATGTCATCCATTCCTTTTAAATGATATGCCAGCCAATAAGAACAAAAGTAAATCATGTGAGAAAAACATCATAAAATATTCAATGAAACATGAACGATGCACACACACACACACACACACACACACACACATATAATATTACTTATTAAAACTTTGCAGTAAAACATTGCAATAAAACATTACATTACAATAAAACATTGCATTACATTAAACCAGATGTACAAAATATTACAATATATCATGGCTAGCCTTTAAAATTGGTTTATTATTAGTATTATTCAGACCAGGTGGTTTATCTGATCTGAAATAAAGACTTTTGGCTTTTCCCAGTTAGGGGTCGCCACACTGGAACTCTGGTCTGCTCATGACTGGCAGTGGATTTTTATGGTGCCAAGTTGCAAGCCTGACGCCCAACCTCCAAAGAAGGCATGCCCATTCACGCTTGCACCTACCTGCATGTCTTTAACGTTACTCGACCACGGGGATTACATGCAGACTCAACACAGAAGGCACTCCAGCCGAGAATCAAATGGGAGAGCCTCTTGCTGTGAGGCAACAACGCTAGCCGCTGCACCACTGCGGTCTTCACTGCATCACCATTTATCTGATCTGAAATAATTAATCCATTTATACTCTGCTGTTTCAGTTTTATTTATTATATCCACACCTCAAAAAGAAGAAATGCTGCTCCAAAGCCACAAAACTGTGTTTTAATAAACCAAATGTAAGCCCTTTCATTCCAATACTACAGAAACATCATCAGACAAACAAATACACTACCTCACATCCTTTAAATACCATAAAAAGCTAAACCTTACTTCCTTAAGAGGGTGGCGCCCAAGTGCAAGGCATATTATACAGCATCTTGCACAACATTTCACTTTCTAAGAAAGGTGGCGCCAAGATACAAAATACAAAGCATTTTGTTACCTTCATAAGAAATAAAATCCTACTGCATATTAAATATTAAAAACTAAAAACATATATACATACATAGATATTAATGCCAATAATAAAATTGCATTGATTGGTTTATGTACTAAAAAAGTACATATTTCATGACAAAGATCAAACAATACCTGCTTTCAACTTTAAAATGGGCTTGATCAATACACACTCATTAAGGCCTGGGGGTTATTGGCATTTAAGAGAACTTGCCAATACAGTTCCCTTTTCTCCACTAAGGTATTCCAGCCACCCCCTCTATCTAGTGCACCCACCTTTTCCAGAATAAACAAATACAAATTTCTTATAACCAGGACACATGGTGGAATGTGTGTAAAGTGCATTACTTGTATTTTTGCTCTTAATAGCATAAAGATGTTGGTAAATTCTCATACGTAAGGGGCCATTGGTTTTGCCAATATAAAAAGCAGAAAAGGTGGCACAAAAGATGATGCAAACAACTCCCTTAGTATTACAATCATATTTACCTTTAACAGTAAGCAAATATGGGCAACCTTGAACTACTAACCTCCAGGATATACCTGCATTGTCGGCAGGCCCCACATTTTTTCATTCCACAACCATTAGTGTGACCATTCATTTGTCACTTGTTGGTTTCAAAAATATACAAAGTTTTTGTTGTTTTTGTAAACAAATTTGGGTTCAGGACCCAACCTACCCATAAGTCCCAATGATCCAAAAACAGTTGCTCAGTGTTTTTTAATCGTATCCTGTAATAAATAAATACCTGGATTGTATTGCAAAACAAATACTTGTGATGAATTATGGTCATATTGAATATTAGTTCCTTGACCATCAAAATTGATGGAGTTGGTACCCACATCATTGTTGCATAAAAGGGGCTTATATCGAACACCCCTGTTTCCCATAACATAATCAATGGTGCTGTCCAAAAAAATCTTTAGGGTAACCCCTTTCAAGGAACATATTAACCAATTTCTCAACCTCTACTTTGAGCACTTCACCATCTGAAACCAATCTGCATAGTCTAATTAACCACAACAATTTCTCTGTACTATCCTAACTTTAAATCTATGTCATTTACCTTTACTTGCTATATGTTTATATAATGCATTCGTTTCTACATGCCTACAAATATCAGAGAGATGTGCGCCTATTCTCTCTTTCAGTTTCATGTGCATTTTCCCTATATAGAACTTTCACATTGTACGCAATTTGCAAAATACACAATGTTACCAGTATAGAAAATACCTGAGGCTTTAATTACAAAATCTTTCCTAGTAATTGGAAGTATGAAATGAACATCAGTATTTATTTCACTACAATTATAACAAGGGATAGTGCCATTCTTATTAATTTTTTTACCAATTCTCTGTGTGCTTCCAAGTTTTTATAACATAAAAATTGTTTAAGATTTTTCTCTTTCTTATAAACAAACCTTGGATTATCACCAACTATGCTATTCACCTCAGGAATAGATTGTAATATAGTCCCATTTTCTGAATAATACTCTTAACCATATCAGTATGCCTATTATATTTAATTAAATAACTCATATTGTAACTTGCTCTATCACGAACAATGGTTCCATTGTTAGTGGCACATAAATAAGGCTTAACCAAATATTTTCTCTCATTCATTATTAGAACTTTTGTATTTTCAATAAGTCCGCCTGTATAATCTCTATTTGAAAATGTTCTAACCATATTATTTTCTCAAAAAAATTTTCATCTCATGTATTGTCTACTGGCCTTCATAAATTGACTTTTCACCAGCCCTTTATATATGTGTCCAGGATGCATACTGTTGAAATAGATGTATCTATTAGCTTGAACATCCTTTATGTGTATTTTAGTATCAAATGTATTGTCATTAAACATTATAACAACATCTAAGAAATGTATTTGTTCATAAGAGAAACTGACATCAAATGCTAAGAATTCCATATTTCAATGTAAAAAATGAACTAAAGCATCAAGATTATTTGAATTCCCTTTCCATAGTAGAAACACATCATCAAAAAATCACTTGAAAAACATAAAATATTCATTCTTAAAAGTTCCATCAGTATTAAATATAAAATTCTCTTCCCATCTAGCCAGTACTAAGTTGGTATATGTAATGGCTACTGGGGTGCCCATGGCTACCCACAGCTGTTGATGGAAACACTGATTATTAAAAACAAATACATCGTCATTCAATGCCATACCAAGCATCAAACAAATCATTTTGATTTTAGAACGTGAATAGTCATTATGGGTATATAAAAATTCCCTAATGGATTCTAAACCATATTTTTAGGTATCACCGTAAATACTGATTCAATATCCATACTGACCATCATCATACTACCAATTCTGTTGGAATCAGACCATTTCCTTAAATTACATAAAAAATCATTAGTATCTTTAATGAAGCTTCTACTATGCTGCAATAAAGGTGCAAGCTGTCTTTACAAATATTTTGAAAGGGCTGCAGTAACCCACTTACTTCCACAGACTATGGGTCTCATCGGAGGAGTGTACAGATTTTTGTGACTCTTAGGCAGCCTGTATATTATTGGGATCACTGGGTTGGCAGAGTATAGTTAGTTATACAGGTCTGGTGTGATGCAGCCATCCATCAATAATTCATATAGAAAAGACTTAACATTGCTAATAGTGTTAAGTCACAAAAGTTTTATCAACTCTCTCAAAAGTATCCACTTCCATTAAAAACTCATACATCCAATTATTATACTGCTCAATATCCACAACAATCTTCCCACCTTTGTCTGCTTGCTTTATAATTATACTTTCATTATGAGAAAGTTTATATAATGTCTCATGATCATTTGCTTCTAAATTATAATATTTGCAAACAATATTATTCTTAAAAAACATTTCATAAATTTCTTGTTCACACATGGCATAAAACGCTTTAACTGTAGATGTACTGACTGGTACAAAGGTGCTAGATCTCTTTAAAGAATTAATATCAAAATCAGATACATTTTTATATACTAATTTTAAATCAGCATTTCTGGTAAATAGCCTTAATTCAGTAAGTAATTCACTGAAATCTCCCTCATGTGAGGGTATAAAAGAAAGTCCCTTGTTCAGTAACTATATCTCAGTATTTAAAATATACTTGGAAAGATTAACAACAGTAGGGCTGCCAAACATTATGCCTTTATTTGTTTCTTGCTCCTTTTGACTGGCCCTGCCTTGATCCGAGTGGCTGACTTGGACATTCCTTTCTCTCCAGTCTTCCTGCGACTCTTGCTCTGTCCTCTGAACATTGCTTCAGAATTTAATGAACACAGTGGACAACAAAAGTAAAAACCAAAGAACAAAAGTAGATCATGTGACAAAAACATCATAAAATATTCAATGACACACACACACACATATATGTATATATCTATATATATATGTATATATCTATATATATATGTTAATATAACCAGACTCTATTGAAAAAAAATGTATTTTTAAGAAAGGTATTTACTCTGTTGCACATTACGGGTAAGTTATTCTTGAATTCATTATTAAATATATTATTTTAATACACGTTGTTCCCATACATTTATTTAAAAATCAGGAACTTAATAATGGCTTTTGATTTGAAGACTTGCTGTATAATGAATACTGATAAGCCATTTCTCTTGGTTTAACAGTAATAAATAGAAAAGCAACGTTAAGTAATTTAATATATGTACATGTCTTTAATTTATTTAATAGGAAGAACAGTAAGATACTCATACTGTCAAGAAATGCCATTCTATTTTGATTTTCTGGTTTTGTGATACTGATCTGCTGCTAAAGGAATGAAAGCCAAACTGGATATGTAGTTGAATGTAACGATTTGCAGCATTACATCATCTGGCTTTACTTCAGTTATCCTAATCAGCAGATTGAATCGCAAAATGCACACACACACACACACACACACACACACACACACACACACACACACACACACACACACACACAATAAAAAGAAAAAAAAGAACTAAAAAAGTATTTTAAAAGGCATTACATATTAACAGCAGCAAGGCTACAGTTTCTAGTTTGAACATTACTAGCAGAACATTTTTAATGCCCAGTGTGGATGTAAGACTGAAGAAGTAAATGGGTTATTTTGCAACAGATAAATTAGTACTTACTTTTTTATGTCACTGATGCAAAACATTATTATAAGGGTAGTCATCGTGAACATTTTCATTTTGAGTGCAAGCAATTAATTAGCAAAATAATGTCTCAGTAAAGTGACTATCCACACTGCAGCAATTACAGCATAATTTTTACTAACACCAGGTATTCTTACTTCTCATCTTTTGTTTAAGAATTCCATACCAAACCAACGATGATGAGGACAATGGCACAAATCAGGAGTACCTTTTAAAATTACTCTGTTTCACGTGTGTGTGTGTGTGTGTGTGTGTGTGTGTGTGTGTGTCTGCTAGTCAAAGCGTAATAGACAGCAGTATTTGCAGCTGTGAGGAGCACTGATGAGGTGATTGGCAGCAGGTAGTGACACTGAACAAACAGATTTGACCACATTAACCATGTATCACTGTTTTTTGTGTGTGTGTGTGTGTGTGTGTGTGTGTGTGTGTGTGTGTGTGTGTGTGTGTGTGCTTGGGTGCAGTGTTAAAGAAAGAGCAAATCTGTGCTGACACCTGCTTGCTGCCCTGCTGAGGGAAACACTTGTGTAAGTGCAGTGGACTGACTCCAATAAGAAGGGATTGGAATCCTGAGCTGACATCCATCATTTTTTTTGTCTACCAAAGTTATTACAGCAGTGTTTTGCAGACAGGTGGGAAAAGCCTCAAAGTTGACTGGTATCATAGGAGGTTACCAGGCTATTGGCCCTGAGGACCTTATAAGCCTAGTCAAGAGTTTAGCCTATGTTTAGACAAATCAATACCCAATGACCCTGTCCATCAGGGACAAGGGTGGAATCCCAGGGGTATATTTTCTGTTTCCCATCCAGTTATCTAGTTGCACTTAAACAGGGTTAAAGAGGTACTATGCTTGATGTGGAGAGGGATTCTATTCCATAGATGGGGGGAGTCTCTGGGACACAAATCTGTCCCACCTACAAGTCTTGTTGATGTCACAGACCCTGTTGTGGCTGTGTGTGGGTTACTCAAGTGGAGCTTGACTTGCGGATATGCAGCAGTCCCATCAAGGTGGAGTCCATGATCGCCTTGTATGCCAGGCAGAGGTCACCTCTGAGGAGTCTGCATGAAAACGAGTAGAGGGATAGGGCTTTTAGCCTATCTGTGTATAGTAGATGTTTGAGGCCCTGGATTCTCCTGGTGTGGAACCTCTGTGGCCTCTCCAGCTGCTGCATGTGTTTTGCGAGGTACATGCCAAAAGGGTCATTGTACTTAATAATGGGCCTTATAAGGGAGAATACAGGGATGTTATGACCTTCTTGTCCCTGGATGAGATACCCTTACTTATGAGGTGGGCCATGCAGAAGGCTTTCTATACAAAGAAAGCAACATGGTGTTCAAAAGTCAGGTTGCTATCAACCTGGGTGCCCAAATCCCTCACAACTGATTGTGTGCTTAGGACATTGCTATTAATGTGATCATTTGTGGGGATGTCACTCTCCCCAAAGGGGATGATGATGCATTTTTTGGTATTCAGCTTGAGGCCATGTTTCTGACACCAGTCATTTGTCTGAGAGAGACCCTCTTGGAGGATGTCCACATCACTAGAGGAATTGATAACAGCACTCAGCTTGCAGTCATCTGCAAACTTGGTCAGCCATAGCCCACTGGTTTTGGCTTACACCTCAGAAAAGTATATCCCAAATAACAGAGGCCCCAAGACTGAACATTGGGGTATGCCGCTTGTTACATTTCTACTACTTGAGGTGGCTTCCCCTATTTTGACTAGGTGGGTTCTATCAGTGATCCAGTTTGCTACCCATCTGGTAACATATGGATTGATGCCTAGTTGAGAGAGTTTATCTATTATGCCCAAGTGGGGAATAGTGTCAAAGGCTTTGGCCAGATCAAGGTAGGCGATGTGCACCATCTTCCCTTGTCCATGGCTTTGGTGACTGTCTGAAAGAAGTCAACCAAATTTAGCAGATATGACCCCCCCCCCCCTTTGAGGAAGCCAAACTGTGTGTGATCAAGTGTTTGGAGGTTGCCAATGTCCTTGTTAATGAGGTTCATGATAATCCATTCCATGGCCTTACAGATCAGGCTAGTTAGGCTGATGGATCTATAATTTCCCGGATTGATGGATTCTCCACCTTTGTGTAAAGGGGTGACAGTGGCTGTCCTCCACTCAGCTGGGACAAAGCCGGTACTCAGGCTTTGGTTGAACAGGATGCCTAATGGTGGTGCAAGTTCCTGCCTGAGTTCACATAGGATGCAGCCTGGCATGTTATCGGATCCCATGGAGGCTGTATTTTTGCCTTTGATAGAGCAGTGATGACCTGTTCCATAGATATAAGGGGAAGTGGGGCAGGTACTGGGGATGTCCTGCTTTATTAAAGGAGACAGAGGGGTAAAGTTTTCACTGAATCTGTCAGCCAGCAAGTTTGCTATAGCTACGGCATTTGTATATGTGGTGTCCTTGACCACTAGTTCTGAACAGATCTGGGTGCTTCTTTTGAGGTTGCAGACATATGTGAAGAAGGCCTTATGATTGTCTCTAGCAGATGTGGCCAATTTAGACTCGAAGTTTGCTTTGGAGAATTTCACTAGTGCTCTTATTTGCTTGTTCAGGATAAGGAGACATTGCTTCCAATTGGGCACCAGCTTCTTCTTGGTCTTAGACAGCTATTTTTTCCCTTTTGTTATAGAGTTTATTTATTGCAGATGTCCACCAGACAGGTTTACTCTTCTTTGCAGAGCATGATTTAGTCCTGTCGGGTATTCCTGATTCCATGCACCTATATAAATGCTCATATAGTGTTTTGGTGTAGTTCTGGATATTGGTGCCAGTTCCTACAGAGGGGGAGGGGGTTGTGAAGCTGTTTATACCATCCCTCAGGAGGCTGTAATCAGCTTTGGAAAAGTTTTATGTCTTATCCTAGCTAGAGGGGGGTTGGGGAAGAATGCGACTTTGATAGTGACTGCTTTATGTTCGGATCTTACCAGGGAGGATGATACTATAGGGATGCTGCAGTGGTTACTCATGTTGGTTAATACCAAGTCCGAGATATTATCACCTCTTGTGGGGGTATCAACTAGCTGTTCTAAGGTATTTGCATTGACAAAAATCAAGGAATCTCTAGGCATTTCTGTTCTGGCATGAATAGTTCTTCCAATTTATGTTTGGGAAGTTAAAGTCACCCAGGATCAGGGTAAAGGGTTGAATTTTGATAGATTCAAACAGGTCCAAATAGGCGGATTGGGCATCTTGAGTCAGATTTGGGGGCCGGTAACTAGCTATGATTTGAATAGGGGTCTTGTCAATGGTTAACTGCACCTAGAGAGCCTCCTGTGCGTCATACTGTTTGACCAACCTGGAGGTGTGTATGTCTTTAATGTATATTGAAACCACCTCCTCTGGCTTTACTGCCCACAGTTTGGAGTCTGAATGTATGATAAGATGAGTAACTAGGTAAGCCTGGGGTGCTCTCCACAGCTTTGAACCAGGTTTCTGTGACTACACAGATGTCGGCATTTTCCAGGGTTAGGAATGCTTTCAATGAGTGCAGTTTCATGTTTAGACTACTAGCATTTAGCAGCATGACCTTTAATTTGTGTTTTTTTGAAATGTTTATGTTGGTAGATTTAACTTCATCACTTTTCCTAAAAAAGGCACTATAGGGGCGGCAAGATCCTTTGCCAGAAGCCTGAAGCCCAGGCGAGACAGATCCAGGCCATCTCTGGCAAAGCATCGTGGTCTGCTGATCATATCTTCCCAGGCTGTCAGTTACTGTATCCCCCTGGAATGACACCAGAAACTAAGCCAACTGTTAAAGTCAATCATTTTCTGTTTCTATTGAGTCATCATTTTGGGTGACAGCAGAATGCTGCTTAAGGCTTGGGACATACCTGCCTGGGACACATAATCAGCAAGCTCAATCAGGTCTCTCTTCATAAAGTCCAGAGAGGTACGTCTCAAGTTATTCATGTCAGTCATAACCGTACCTGTTGTTGAGAGACTTGAGCGTGTATGAGATATGTTGTGTGGGTGGCTGTGTGTTTGTGGGGGGTGGAGGTGTGACTTCGTAAGTGTGGTGTGAATGTTATAGATTGAGAAATGGGTAAAATTGAAATCAGTGTAGTCCCTAGTGATTACATTATTGCTTGACTGAGATGCATACATTGCAGTGCGTTTGTCAGTACATTGTTTGAGTGCCCTGTTTGGAATATGGTATCACTAATACAGCTGGTGGTACTGTTTCAATACATGTGTATCTTGAAATAGGTACATGCCTGCCTGATTTGGGGTAGTTGCAATGGAGAACAGATGAGTAAGAGCGCTGGATCACTTATCATGGTTCTGACATCAATGACTTGTGCCAGAACCATGGCCTTAAGCTCAATGCCTAAAAGTGCACTGTCATCAGGGCCGGCCTTAGCTGAAATGGCACCCCAGGCGAAGTAGTGCTTTGGTGCCCCTTAAGCCCCACTCATAGCCCCACCCACATCATACTCATGATATGTGCATGATTTTGGACCTTCGTGCTTCCATTATTTTTGGCACTGTCCAGAATTCATTTACAAAAAGGTATTCTGCACAGTAGCCCATTCATGTTTGTATGGTTTGTATCGGGTGTGCAACAAGCAGCCTGGGGTTCACAGTCCAGCCCACTTAAGCAGTTTATCTGGCATACTGTATGCCCCATAAACTGCTTTGACTGTGCAGGTTCATGCCAGACATGACAATGAAGCCATCCACACATGCTGAACATGGCTATGTGGCCATCTCATACATTGCAAAGTAAGGTAAGTGGCCCTCTGAACCAAACATGGTTGGAAATGCACAGTTTATAAACACTGTTGGTAGAATGAGTTTTACTGAACCCAACTGCAGCTCATGTTTTAAATAAGTCAGGTTTTCCAGAATGCTGAATGCTAGTTACACAGACAAATGGGAAATGGGCCACCCCCCAGTCAGCTCATTTCCAGGGTAACAAAAGTTTAACCTTTGAAGCACAGTACAGTCATGAGCTTATCCAGAATTCTGACATTAAGACTACTGAAAAGCTTGACTATGAAGTTTGATGCAAATATTACATGCTTTCACTAACAAGAAAGACAAACGGTGATAGACAGTTTTTTCATAGTACCCCTCTCTCCCATACCTCTCGGTGAAAGAAATGTCGACAATGCCAAAAATAAGTGGGGAGGGTAAAAGGTCCAAAACTAGGGACAGATTTTAAATATTGCTCCTATAAACTTAAAAAAATTGCTAGAACAGGTTTTGCATTATATATTTTCTGAAGGATATGCAGTCTGAAACTCAAATATCTGCCATTATTTATTGACTTCACCCCTCAATTATTTGCCGGGAAACTATAAATTCTGTGAGAACATTCCAAAAATCTGCACATTCTGTGAAAATCTGGAGTTGAGAGTTGTGCTCTTTCCCACAAAGGATGTCAGATAACACCCCCCACCATATGCCTTGTGATTGGAATTGGACATTTCTAAGGCTAACACAGTCAAAAGAGGAATAAGCAGAGCTCAGCCTCTGCACAGAGTTTGGAATTTTACATACTTAACACAAACCAGAAGCACTCTGCCATGACAAAAATGGGAAAAAATAAAAAGTGACCATTATTATGAGAAGCTGTCTCTGCAGCATTACAGAAAATCAGCCATTTCACTGGCCAAACAGACAAACACTCCTCCTCCAGCTTCCCAACCCCAACCCTTTCCCTAGAACATAGATTTCAAGGGTGAGCTACTGCACTAGGATAAGTGCTACTTGCAAAAAGAAAAAATAAATAAAAAGCTCCTATGAACCAATGACTGTCAAGACCCGTACAGCCTATTTAAATTGCACATATCACTTGGTCTTTGTCACACAAAGAAGGTAAACTAATAGGGAGTATACCTCTCAACTGTCCAGCCATTTGCAAATTTTTGTCTGTTTCTCATAAAGTTGCATTTTTCTGACAAATTACCAAGGGCTGAAGTCACAAAATAATTCCGTTTGAGTTTCAGACTTCATATGCTTCCAAACTTTCATGCGGACACTTTGCCCTGTCATTATTTACGTCTTTGTCCAGATTTCTTTCACTGAGAGATTCAGAGATAACAGCGGGAGGGGAGGACATATCTCAACCTGCTATCTCCAAAATGATAGATATCATAACAAGTGAGCAAACATAACTATTCATAAATTTGGGACACATCCAAGGATAAATCAGAAAATCCAACACAAGTAGGGGACACTTAAAATATTAGTACTATTAATTGTAAAACGTAGAACAGTTCCACAAGTCAACAACTTCAATGAGGAAGCTGACAGTATGGTTAAAATGTGATGTTCTTTTGATGAAGTAATACAAAACAGTGAAACTTACCATGGATATCAGAAAAACAAACCCTAGTTCTACACTGAAGTGTTCTATCGCACATTCAGTACTATGACGAATATGGCTTTTTCAGACCTATAACAAGGAAGGATCCTTCTAATGAGGTACACTTAAGAAGTTTGGGGGATGTGACTTTCAGACTCTTGCTTGGCTGAAAACGGGTAGATTGAAATTTGCAAGAGCATTATGCTAGCATACTATTTTCTGCACTGACCTGTTCAACAGCCTGCAGTTATGATAACAAACCCAAAACATCAGACTCTAGGAATAACCATGTTGGAGCCTTACAGATCACTGTTCCTCCCTTCTCCCTATATACAGTAGCTTACTGTTATGTGAAGGGCAAGGGACAAATGATAAATGGGCAAAACATCTATTGCGAAAATCTGGACAGTTGAGATACATAGACTGGCTCCTTACCTTTGGGGCTCAACAAAAACTCAAGTGAGGCAGAGCCAATAATTAAATTCCATTGGAGTGCTTCATTCACCACTTGCAAGAGAAGTTTCTTCTTAGTACAATCTTCAAGCCGCCAGTTGCAGATTCACAAAATGCGCACACAAAAACATTCAGACTGCCACAACCTCATTAATGAAGCATGGGATGAAAAGTGGGCGTGAACAGAATCTTATGCCAGCAGGCAGCAGCTCACACTGGAGGAGTCGCCAGGAACATCAGCACAGTAAAAGCATCACTGATTGGATGCTATAATAATAGTCAGTTATCCCAGCCATTGACTGATTGTGTATTGCTGTTGATGGTGGGGGGTGGAAGAGCAGAGCAGGAATCAGGCTCTTTTATGTGCCTATTGGATGGACTAAGGAATTGGGGGGAGGGTACAAACATCTTAGTACAGTTAGGACGAACTTGGAAACAGGATGCTGAGATGAACACAGACTTTACATGGTGGAAAAATAAATTAATTAAAACAAATAAGTAACTAATAATTGTGCCCTTTACCAGCCTCACCTGTATGGCGCCCTAGGCAGTCGCCTAGTTCGCCTATGCCTAAGGCCGGCCATGACTGTCATTCCCTTTGGGAAAAAATCGGTGCTCGTGAACTCCCACATAGGTGGTAGTCCACTAAACACCGAAGGTGTGATAAGAGACCTGGGGCACAGGTTGACAGCAACCTCTCCTTTGATAACCACATTGTCCCTGTAGTCAGAAAGGCCTTCTATGTGGCACATCTCATTACAAAAGGTTTCCCATCCAGGAAGAAAGAGGTCATAATCCCTCTCTAGTCATGTCTCATTAGACTTATTATAGAATACAATGCTCCATTTGGTATGTACCTCACTAGACAACTACAACAACTGGAAAGGCCACAAAAATACCTAACTAAGAGGATCTTAGGCCTTAAACACATGCCCTATATGGACAGATTCAAAAAAACTCCAGCTATACTCTGCCTCTTATCGCCTACTTAGAGGTGATCACTGCTTGACCTACAAAGCCATGTCTGACCCAGAGCTGCTAGATATGCTACACCTAAAGAAATCCCAATCCCTCTATGCCACACGGTCCAAGGACCTAAACCTCATTACCACAATAAACAGAACATGCTGGAGGGGCAGGTTCCTAACCCAGAGACTTCCCATACTCTGGAATAAACTTCCCATTCACATCAAGCAGAGCTCTTCACTAGCCCTCTTTAAGAGAAATCTTGATGAGTAGATGGGAAATAGGAAGTTCACCCCAGGGATCACTTCAGTGGCTTTGCTTGACAGGGCCACTGGGAACTAACTTTGGGCGGTATGATGCTAGGGAATCTTCTTGGGCTAAGCTTATATAGGCTCCAGGGCCGTTAGCCTAGTATACACCTATAAACCAATGAACCTATCAGCATACCCCACAAGTTTCACTAACTTTGGCTTATTCTTTTGCTCTGAAATACTACAGTCCATAAAGTTTTTTGAAAAAAGTGTTAGATTCACATGAACAAATAATGACATTCATTACAATTAAAGACTTTTTTTTCAGAAAATAAATGCTAATTCATGTATTCTTATTTTGTGAGTTTACTAAATCAGTAGTATTGCTATTTTCAAAAGTATCTGATTTGGAAGCTTTCATCAGGAGTCTGCTGCTGAAATGATGTGAGACATGCTACAAGTATACAACTAAGACAAATTATATAAAGCTATAGTAACAGAAAATATTAGGTCACATCAGAGGGTTGGAAGGCCATTGTTAAGAAGAAACTGAGAACTGTTTCAATGTTATGTAAAGCTTGGCATTAAATATCATAGTTCAGGTTATGATGTAATAGAGTATCTATGCAAAGATAACCATGTTAGCAGCCAGAATACAAATCAAACTGAATATTTTACTGCTCACATTTTAAGAAATGGAGAGATAGGCCTAAACTCTGGACTGATGTTTTTTTAAGTATGATTATTATTATTATTATTAATAAGAAATAATTCCTGGTAAATACTATTCAGAAGTGAAGAGACAAATGAGGGAATAGTGTTATTGGTACACCAGGCTGTGATTTGTCTGATGTCTATTGTCATGCAAAGTTGAGTAATTAGTTGAATCTGGGCAAGCTAGAAATGTGAGACTCTAGCCCACTAAAGGAGGGGAGATGGGAGGAGTAACTTGGCCAGGAACTGAAACTTCCAAAATTGATCCTTGTAAAAAGTCTTTTTTATCTCAGTAATTTGTTGACATTTTTGCAAGCTTCTTTCAGAGAATGTGTAGTACATCAGTAGCAACAACATTTGTAAAACTCCATGCAGATCAGCCAATGACACATGAGCTGCAGACTCTCAAACTTGGCAGTTTTTTCAGGTGATCCAGTCTAAGTGAATGGAAGTCTAGTCTGACAAGAAATGACAGGACTACCTATTCTCACAATCTAGGGTTGCCACCTTCCTTCACGGCTAAAACCGGAGCAAAGCCATGCCCCTCGCGTCACCAGTAACCCCGCCCACCCCCCTCTCCCGCCAACATACCTCCTATTTTGTGATGTCACGACAGCATCACTCAACGGGAACGCCCTCTTTTTTCGTTCCTGCCGCCTGCTTTTGGCTGATTTACTATGCTTTTCTGTAAATCCGATAGTCTGTTTCCTTTTTGAAACAGAATACCGGAGTTTGTACAGTGTTTTCTGGATTACCGGAGAATCAGTTTGATTTCCTGATAGTCCGTAAAAAAAACGGAGGGGTGGCAAGCCTATCACAATCTGTGCATTATGGGACAGATTGAGCTATCCAAAGGAATCATGACGTCTGCCTCCATGACGGCAGACATGCATAAATAAAATAAATAAAATTAGGAATGAGTACTTATTTTTCTGCAGGCAGCTTTGAGAAGTGTAGTAAATCATGGCAAGACAAAATATTTTTTTTTTCATCATTTTCCAGTAGTGGTCCTTTAAATTAAATATTTAAGGAGTGGGTCTGTCATTACCTGTTTAGTGCTGTTTATTAAAAAGCCAGGTATATTGTCAGGCCCCATGAAGGAGGTGTTTTAAGACTTAGAGCGTGATGAGTCCACTGTAATCATCTGTAATCATCCTCCATAATCTTTCTTCCAACCCTAACTTCGTCTCACCTTCCTCTTCCCCATCCCACCTACATACTATCTCAAATCTCACTTCCACTTATTACCTCATTACTTAAACACTGCTCTGGATGATGTTAAGCTATTTAATAATTTGCTGATGTGCATATGATCATTAATTTCTTCTGTACTAATTACTGTATTCATTATGTTTTTTTTCATTAATTACTGTATTGATTCTATGTTTTTTCTTCTTCTTTTGCTGCTCTATGTATACTGTAAATGTCAGTCTGTATTACTTGTTGGAGCTTTTCTCCTCAGGCCTCTGTTGAAAAAGGGCTACTTAGCTCAGTCGGGCAATCCCGGTCAAGAAATGTAAAATAGATAAATAAATAAATAATAAAAAAATAAAATGATGGTGGGGTGGAGGTGGGGGTTCCTGAGCCAATCCTGGGTTATGGATAGTTATCTTTGGGTATAAATTTGTATCAAAAGTGTTTGCTACTACGTGTGTGATGTCTACTGATTTTAAGTATGTGCTGCCATATTGGATAAGTCCAGAGTAATGTTATTTGTTGTTTCTAAGTTTCTTAACACAGTTAAAGAAGGATTTGTAGTTGTCCTTATCTTCCAGTGCAAACCTAAGTTCATGAGCTGCCACAGTAATCACAATAATATTTTTTTCAAATTTTTAGTTAATTTTCTTATGTTATCCTTGATTTGAGGGTCTTTATATTTACTATATATGTTAATTTGTTTTTCTTTTATTGTAAAGTTTACTTATGTTAATGGACCATCACAGTGGTTTGTTTTTAAATTCATGCAAAATAAAAATCTCCCAGAACCAGAACAATCAAGTTTATTTTATTCCAAACAATCATATGTCAAGTTATGGTAACTTGTTTCCTTTTCTGTGTTGCATACATCTCATAAATATCATGCTACACTGCCTTTTTGAAGGGGTTGGATGACTAATGGGCATAAAAGTGATTCTACGTTTATTACAAGGTGCAGTATTACCACTGCGACCCCCATACATAAGTTTTAGATTCAAAGTTCTAGTTGTTTTTAAATTCCCATTAAATTTAGATCTCTGTCACTGTCAGTTCTATACAATTATCTACAGGATAAACAAAATAATAAAATAATAATAATTATAATAATAATAATAAAAATAATAATAATAAAAGGGATACAACCTTTATTCCTATTTGGAAAATTACAGATAATGCCATGACAGGTTCTGACCAAATGGAGTTTGGTAACGATGGAATGGTGATTCAATATAATCAGGATATGTCTTTTTTTGTATCTTCCTCTAATAAATTATGGGATTTAAATTTTGATGATGATTTAAAAACTAAGGGATGAAACCAAAAGTTAAGTACAGTAGGGGTAGGAATTTGAAAAACAACATACTTGAGGGGAATGAAAGAAACCAGGATCGGTACAGGTCCTTGATGTACAAATGTGGTGCCTGTAGGTACTGCAGATTTATTAATGATGGAACTTGCGTATCGGTAAGTGGATGCAATAGGGCCCTAAAATGTCCTGGGCGATACAATTGTAACACCAAGATGATGGTATATTTAGCAACTTGTACAGCATGCCCATGATATTATGTAGGTAAAACTACATGTAGACTGTGTGATAGAATAGTGGTACATGTTAGGGACATTAAAAATAAAAATGCCCAAAGTGCCCCCTATATGTACAGTATAAACTGAGCAAACTTTAAAAGGTTTATATTTTTTAGAATTGACAAAGTTAATTTCAATGAAAGAGGTGGGGATGACAAACTTGAGGTGGAAGCAAGGGAGACCAAGTGGTAGTTAAGGCTAAATGCAACACAGAAACCAGGAATGAATGACCATGCCTCAATTTCAGTAATTTTAAAATAGAGGGAGAATTTGATTTGAATCTTAAGGAGTTGACTTTTAGGCATAAGTTAATTCAATAATATTTGTCCAGCATGTTTCCTGCATATGTACATGAACTGATGTTTTCAAATATAAGCTGGGTGTGCATTATTAGATATAATTTACTAAAGAAACTATTAGGTCTTGATAAACAGTGGGGCATTTATTTATACATTCCGTATACCATATACATGTTTTATTTAGTTCATTTTTATCAATATGTTTTATGCTTTATTATTGACATTAATACTAATTTATTACTTTGTACATTTTATGAAAGTTACCTCAAAGTTTTGAGTGGTATGACTGTTTTTTTTTAACATTAATCGATAAGGGGTGTGTGTATATATCTTTATATTAAAGTTGGCTGTTCCGTGACAGCTGGTGGTAGTGGTTTTATTATTTTGTTTATCCTTTTTATTGTGTCTATCAAACACCCCATGAAACCATTTCCAAGAGAGGATGTGAGAAAGGACTTTTGAAGGTTCAATTTAAAGCCCAGGTTGGAATGCAAGGATGTGGCATTGTCCAAAGACTCCAAGCACCTAGATACAGATGCAATAAGGAAAAATGTGGATGCCTAGGGTTCTGCAGTAGACAATCACTGGGGCCAGACACTGTAATCAAAGGAGATGCAGTAGATAGCTCAAAGGGTAATGCAGAAAACTGATAATGTAAGCTAGACACAGCAAATGTAAAAAAATGTGTGAAATTGTGATCAATAAGAATATGATAAGCATCCTTGGGATCTAGAGTCATCATGAAACAGTGGCCTGGAAGTAACACAAGGGCCAACTGTAAGGTGAGCATTTTGAATTTTGGAACTTTTACAAAGGTGTTTAGAAAGGACAAATCTAGAACGAGTCTCCAGGAGCGCTCCTTTTTACGTATTAAAATATTCTGGAGTAAAATCCTTTGCCTTTGCATATCACAGGCACAGGTTCTACAACCCCTGCTTCTACTGTGTGCTGGAGTATTGGAGAAAACAACTCTGTCTGATCTGGTGGGTGTAGAGAAATTACCCCTGAAAGGAGGAGGACTTTCTATCCACTAACAAGTGTATCCTCTCTGAATTATTCTCAGTACCCATTTGTCTGAGACTACTTGCAGCCAGGGAGAAGGAGTAAGTGAAGGAAGGGGGGTGCTCTGTGACTTGGCATACCTGCAGCCAGGGAGAAGGAGTAAGTGAAGGAAGGGGGGTGCTCTGTGACTTGGCATAGTCAATCCTTTGCAGGAGGCTGATTTCAGAAATGAACCTCTCGTTAGGTTTCAAATAATTATCCTCCTTCCATTTTCTTCTGGATCCCTGACTTTTGTTTGGCTGGGATTTTTGTTTGTTTGTTCTCTCCCTTGAACGAAGACGCCTTGTTTTGGTGAGAACTTAAGTAAATGAAACATCCTAGATAACCCATGCATTAATTTGTCTCTATTATCCCACTGTTTGATAATCTGAAAAAAACAGGTCCCAAACACAAATTCAGAACTTAATGGTGCATTCAAAATTTCAACTCTTAAATCATCAGAGAAGTTCTGATTTTGTAAACAAGCATACTGCCTTGATACAACAGAAGAAGCAGCATTTCTCAGGATTGCATCTGCTCATTCAAGCACACCTCTCAAAGCATGTTTCAAAAATCTGAATCAAGTTAGAAACAATTTCGTTCATATAACAATTTTGCTCTTCAAGTAAGGATTCAGAAAAAAAATCATCCAAGCTGTACACACACTGTAAAATAAATTTCCCCATATAGCCTGGATAATTTAACATTCTAAAAGCTAGATTATTAGAAAGAGACATACTTTTGCCCTGAAGATCTAACCATTTTCCTTCTTTATCGGGGGGTGTTGGATCAGATGAAACCAAGGACTTTTTATCTGAGCAGGCAGCTGGGTCAGAATTCAAATGAGAAAAAGAGACCTGTGATATCCATGGAGACCCTTTATTTTCTCTGAGCCTTTTTAGGGACTGCTGGATTAGATACTCGTGTCCTGCAAGGTGGCTTTATAAACATTTTTAAAGGCTGGTAAAATGGGGTAGATAGCCACAGAATTTGGTATCTAGTTCTCTATAAGGCCATATACCCTGTTTAGTTCTGAGATAGTTCCTGACACTCCAACACAAAAACATTACTAAATCTAGCAATCATCTGAGGAAATGTGAATAATTGTTTGTACTTAAGCTCAGGCTCACTTTCTGAAGAATCAGAGTGACTGGAATCCATGTCAGCTAAGAAATCATCATTGCCCTCATCAGATTCCTCATCATTCTTTGAAACACTCACCCCCATCCTTATATACAATATAAATACATAATAAAAGCAATTACCAAATAAAGGTTGGGCAATTAAGCATTATACATAATTCTTGACCAAATTAGGCAATGTTAAAATACTGACACCTAGGTGTCTATTTCTATAAAAGCAGTACACAATTCAGTATATTTCTGTGCAAATCTCAAAAAGACATAAAGACAACACACAAAACAAAACCGGCAACCATGGCACTGTTATCTTATAAGACATAACTTAGTCTACTAAAAATATGCAATATATATATAATATATAACAGTGATCCTTGATGCACAAAAAAAACAAAAAAGAAAAGTCCCACTTATACATTGTCAAGAAAAAGAAAATGAAACATCACTGAAAGGAAAAAAAAAATACTAACACTACAAAAAAAGGGAGGGGGGAGGGGGGGGGGAGGGAGGGGAGGGGGGGGGGAGTAAAAGAAAGAGGGAAAAAGGGGGGGGGAAGGAAGGGAAGGGAAGGAGAAAGGAAGGGAAGGAAAAGGGAGGAAAAAGGAAGAGAAGAGGAAGGAAAAGAAAGAAAAGAAGAAAAAAAAGAAAAAAAGAAAAAGAAAAAAAAAAAGGGGGGGAAAAACCTGAACTAAACAAAGGTACTATGTTAATAAAAGTATTGTGTAAAAGTTTAGGTGATATTCTGAGTCCAGGTTAATCAGGGGCTCTAAGGGTCAGGATCCATTTTAACTCATTAAGTTCGAGATTCTTTGAAACAAGAGAAAGGTCTGTAGCCAGACTAGCACTAGAGGCATGGGTGGGAACAAAAACACCATAATTAGACGTCTGTAGAACACTCTTAGCCAAGGAAACCACATCGGCATTATAAATGGCTATAATCTGATTATTAATTGTATGATGAAGCTTCTGTTTCTTTTTCTTGAGAACCTCACTGCTAGATAAAATAGGAGAAAGAGTATTATGTATGGCAAGGGGTCTCTTACCCTGGAATACTCCTCCACTTAAAGGGTTTGGTTCTCCCATACATGTGCCAGGTACTAGAACAGCCCCACAGGATATGGCTAAACCACATTCTATAGTGGTCTACAAAGCTATACTAGAGGGAGATGGGGCAAAAGATAAGTCCGCAGGCCAATATTTTTATTTTGTTTTTTCTTTTTAGGTGCAATCGGATTTGATGGGGGAGGGGGGTACCAGAGTTAGGATCCATCAAGTCAGGGGACAGAACCCCAGCCAGGAGAATAAACTGACAGTACTGGATAATGTATCACAATCAACATGTAAATGTTCTAATAATAAGTATGTCCCCACAAAACTAAAGTCTGCCAGACACACACAGAAAAAACTGAAATGTGTTTAGAATTCTTTTACAAATGACAAAAGTTAAAGAATTTCCAGGACTCAAAGTCCAAACACTGTGCCAAACCAGTGTTAGCTAGACACACTTTAACCGCCTTAAGCTGCCATAAAGCAATGTTTAAACTATATTTTCTTGTCAGAGAAAAAATATTTCCAGTGCATATTTGATGAAAAATCCAAGTTCTGCAAGGATCTTCAGAAGATGAAAATAAAACAAAGTAACAACAGTAAAGAAAGGCAGAAATAATTTGCAGTTCTGACTGCATGAGATAACCTCTAGTGTCTAACAGCACACATACACACTGCACTTCTATGGGAAATACTGAACATTTTTTCAGAGACAGTAAAACAAGCATCTGCCACAGACAGAAGTCAAATAAACAAGCAGAAACTCCCATGGGATTACTGTAAACACTGTCAAAAATATTAAAAATAGTTTTAAATAAACCCCAAAATAGAACGTAATAATAACTCTATTAATAAAATGAGAGAAAGAAGGTCCTCAAATGGTGCTTATCTGGCAGTAAGTTGGAAACATCAGGACTGGATCAAGTGAAGAGTTGGAGGACTTTCTCTGGATGGCAGAAAAACACTAAACACTCATTTCTTATGACAGCTGAAGGCGTCCCTCTTAGGTTATGCTTAGCCAATCAGCTGTTGTATGAAGACAGAGTGAAGGGAATCTGAGCTTTTGAAAGATGGCCAGTACTGGGTTACCTTGGCAGATAACTCAAAATGCCACTGAGGCAGTTGGAATGATAAACATAGGGGTTCTCTGCATATCCAGATAGAGCATCCCAGCAAACAAATACTTCTTCTTTCAGCTTTTCCTGGTTAGGGGTCACCACAGCAGAACATCTGTCTGCTCATGACTGGAAGTGGAGTTTTACGGTGTCGAGTTCCCAGCCCGGTGCCCAACCTTCCACAGAAGGCACACACACACGCACGTATGCACTCATGCCTAGGGCCAATTTAGAGTGTCCGATCCACCTACAACATGTCTTTGGGATGTGGGAGGAAACCGGAACACCCAGAGGAAACCTACACGACCACAGGGAGGACATGCAGACTCCACACAGAAGGCACCCCAGGCACCCCAGCTGAGGATCAAACCGGAGAACCTCTTGCTGTGAGGCGGCAACACTAACCACTGCACCACTGCGGCCATGATTCCAGGATAGCTGTCCCTCTTACAACTACATCTCTCAAAGTATCAACTGATATGGTACATCACTTGTCATCTGTTTTTATTTAAAAAATGGAGGGTTTCTTAAACAACTGAGAAACAATAACGATTTACTCAGAATGTTTAAAGAGTCCAGTAATTCTTCACAAACAAAGGTAGGTCAAGATGGTTTACTATTTACATTATATACAAGCCAAACAAAGCAACATATAATACAAACACAGAAGTTTCTGTTCCCCTACGTGAACTCCGTGAATACTTATTTTGTTCATTTTTCATTGATTTTACTTATAATAATTTAAGTAATTAATTAACTAATTCAACAAGGTACCATTTATCAGCATTCAGACTCAAATGTAACAAATTAACATCATATATAATAGCAGTAACAGTAGAGTGTTTTGAAAAAAAAATGCTGTCATGGAGACTAATGCCTTCTTCAGTTAAAGTATGATTTAGAAATGTTATGTACATCCTGGTTAAATAATAGTAGCAAGCTCTTAGTACAAATGTCATCATTATTCTGTCTAAATATAGTTAATATCAATTATGGCAGGTATCACAGCTACGAGTGCTGTTTGATCAATCCTGATATGGTGTGCATGGATGCAGCTGTTAGAAATGCCATTATTATTCTGTCTAAACATAGCTAATATCAATTATGGCAGGTACAATAGCTTTGAGTGCTGTTTGATTAATCCTGATATGGTGTGCGTGGATGCAGCCGTATATGGCAGCTAGTAAAAATGTCATTATTATTATGACTAAACATAGTTAATATCAGTTATGGCAGGTATCATAGCTTTGAGTGCTGTTTGATTAAGCCTGACATGGTGTGTGCGGATGCAGCTGTGTCTGGCAGCTGTTGCATGTTGCCATTTTCGTCTCCGAGAAGCTGTGGGTTGTGGCTTGTGATCAAGGTTTACTGATGCTTGTTTATTGGGAAGAGACACTTGGTGTTTCAGCTTGGATCCAGGGGAAGGGGGTAGATAAAACTGTGATTTGGGATATTTTGGAAGAGAATAGTTTGTTTATACATCTGCTGAGTGAGAGGTGAGAAGGCTGGAAGAATGTGTTATCTCTTGTTGTGGCGGCATGTTGGGAGTTTTTTTTTTTTTTTATTTGTTTGCTCTCTGTTCTTTTCCTGGCTGCTGCCTCGCTGAAGTGAAGCTTTGCTTCAGTGCATCGCAAACCTCTGGTATGTAGTACACAGACACACTAACAGAAACAGATGTTCCCAGGTTGATATGGTAATGGAGACATAGAAACGATAATGCCCAATGGCTCTGAGGAGCCTCGGAGATGATTCTTGGCAAAATTTAAAAAATATATATATATATATATATATATATATATAATAAAAGGGCTGTTTTAAAACACATATACACATATTGATGGTCTCCCAACACTTCGTTTAGTTCATTAGGTTGATTCTTGATAAAAAAAATAATAATAAACACAATTTTATATTTAAAATGTATTTTGGTCCAAACACATTAAGGACTTACATAAAAGTGGAAGTCTTGAGTTATTGTGAAAGACTAAGAGCACTTGGTCTTGTGCAGTACACTTTGCAGTGGTTTGGGAAGTGAGCTGTTGGGCATATGGGGATAGCAGATTGTAGGGATGTTTGGGGTTGCCGGGAAGTGCTAGAGAGTCATCAGATGTCCTTTGTGAAAATATCTGTGGGAATGGAAGGTGTGTTGAGTGGTTCACTGGCAGAGTGGCCACTGTATGGAACAGGCAGGTAAAATTGAACAGGAAAAATATTGGTTTGCATAGTTTCAGAACAGCCTGGAAACGCACCACATGAACTAGTGAATGGTATTCTGGCAAAACTGGATGGGCATTGTACTGATATGTCTGTATGTAAGGATGGAAATATACTTATAACAAATAAGAAACTAGAAGGGTCTCATAATTTAAAGTCTATGGATTGTATAAACATGCTTGGAAGGAGCTAATAATAAGAATAAGCATTACAGCTTGTGGTCTCTCAAATAACTAACCAACAGCTAAAGAAAAAACACACACAATAGTTATGTAATGTATGATTTTAGTCATATAAGATGAAGCAGGCTGCTGAATTTAGATATTAAAGACAGGATTTAATAACATGGGCTTGGGTATAATAACACTACTGTTTTAACTTGTCATAAATGACATACACTATATTGAACATCAAGGGGAAGCATGATGATTTTCTCATATAGGTAAAAGTGCATAACAAGTCATATAATTGCTTTAACTTGAATTGTGGTTTTGTAACCAATCTTGACCATACATAATACTTAAGCTGTTACCAAGATAACTAATGCTTTATACATGACATCAAACTGACAATGTTTTTCCAAGGGAAATAATAGAAGACTGAACTCGGAATGTCACAGAATGTAACAATCACATTCTGAACAAATAGTATTAAATTGACAATAATCACTCAGTTTAACCTTTGCTGATTATACAAAATAGAATGTTGCCATTTAAATGTAAAAACTTTCAGTATATGCCATAAAATGGCAATTTATGAATATGTTAAGGGAATTTGTAATCATTAATCACTATAAGTGAATTTGTTGTTTTTAACCTATAATTTCACTCATTTTATACTAAGAAATGACCAATGAAAATTCGTATGTGTAGGACATGGGGGAAGAGGGATGCACTGATAATTAAAATGCACTAACTTTCATCAATGTTCGCATAAAACAAACTTGATGATTTAAGTAAGTTAGCAACAAACAAGGTGATTACTTAAATGCTGGCAAACAATGAAATATAACTTCTGATATATCCAGTAAAATGCATTGTATTATAAACATTAGGTATACATATTATTACCATCTATTTATATTAAGTAATAAGTTTTGAAAGACTTCATCAATAAGGGTGAATATGTTAAATAATTGTGTGCTATAATCTTTTACTTAGGTTTTATATATGATACATCCTACTTTACTATGACTGAATTGCTTGTCATCTATTTTTCATGTAAATATTAATTGCTTATACAATAAGTAGACATTTATATTGTATTAGAATTCTGTCTAATCTACAATAGTACTATATCTGTTCAAAATAATATATATATATTGCTTATTACTATTACAAATATTCTCCATATGCTATTTCAATTTTTGGAGCTCAGATGTTCTGGATTGCCAAGGTATGACTGATAATCTGATGGACTTACATTTATCCATCAGATTAGGAATGATTTTCATTCCATGGCTAGCGCGTATCTTAGTTTTGTTAACATTTATTAATTTAAATTTGTTATTTCACAAAAACATTTTTAGTATGCCTGACCAAAACATTACTTTATTGGTAAACACTCAAAGTATAAAACTGATAATTTCCTTTAAAAGCTCAAACATATACTTTATAGTTATAAGAGGAAAATGTTTAGTAGTCAGAAGAAAACAAAAAATATATAGTCTAAATAACCTAAGATGGATTTAACTTTATTATCTTTAAATACCAATGGCTTAAACAATCCTACCAAGAGATCATATCTACTGAAATATTTAAAACTGAACAAAGCACAAATTGTCTTCCTTCAAGAAACTCATTTCAAAACAAATGACAATTACAAATGGAATCCTAAGGAATATATGATATTGGCACACTCCACTTATAAGACAAAGACAAAAGAGGTAACAATTGTATTGAAAACAAATGTGATTAACCCAGAAATCATTTATAAGCATGAACATAAAGAAGGCCTTATGGCATTAGTAATAGTTAAATATAACAGAATATTGACCCTAGCCAATCTATACTGGTTCCCAGGCATTGGAACAGGAACTGTTAAAAAACACTTGGATTTCATTTCCAATAATTATAAAAGCAACTTAATTTTAGGAGGAGATTTTAACTGTATATTTGATATTTCTGAAACGAATATAATAAAAGACCACTGTGTACATCTGCTGTATCAAAAGCTTTACAAGTGGGTAGAATCATTTTATCTTGTAGATACTTTCAAATTTAAAGAAGATAAATCTTTGTTGTTTTCCCATCAAGATCAGTGATTTGGTACCCAAACTAGAATAGATAAAATATTTGCTGCCCATGACTTACACTCTAAAGTCATTAATTTCTCAATCACTCCCTGCCCCTTTTCAGACCAAAATTCATTGATACTAAAACTTCAAAATGGGTACAAACCATTCATCTTTAACTCCAGAATTCCAGCATATATAACTAAAATTAGAGTTCAAACTCTGGTTATTATCTGAATTACAGTTCTTCTTAGATATTAATTATACCACAGAGATAAATAAAATAATGATATGGGACTCATTAAAAGCTTACATATATGGTAAAACCCTAACTTGGTATAAAAAAATCAGAGAATGGGATTCTGAATTATTAGATCTACAATCCAAACTTTTGTCAGTAAAAGCTGAAAAAATCAAAATCATTTGGAGATGAAAAAGAAAGTATTAAACAATAAATACAATGAAATTCTAACACATAAAATTAGTTTAGCTTTAGAAAAACTAAAATTTAATACATTGGCCACTTTACCCAAATATCTACACAATGTATCCACAGGAATCAAAATACATTCAAAAGCTAATTACATTAAAAGTATCTTCCATGAAAAGAAAGGGAAAAATGTCTCGGATATAGGTGACATTCTTGATGCCAATAGAAATCACTATATGGAACATTTCCCAAAAGAAACTATACATATTGTTCAATTAAATCTAGATAAAAATGTTCTAATATAAAAAAATACTATAAAAATTAAAACTAGATCTGCAAGCACCCATATCCTACATAGAAATTACAGATACAATAAAAGAGGGTAAAAATAATAAAGCTCCAGGTATAGATGGCATAATTATGGAAATATATAAACTTTTACTTAAAAGATACTATCCCCCTTCCATAAAACTCTATTAGAACCCCAGTTACAAGCTTTAATACCACCTTCTTGGAGATATTCCTTAATCACACCAATCCTAAAGGAAAACAAATCCCCAAACTTCTGTACCTCATATAGACCTATATCATTATTAAATAATGACTATAAAATATTTATGACAATATTAACTAACAGAATGATAATACTACTTTCCAAAACAATAAATAATGATCAAACTGGATTTATATATCATAGACACACACATGACAATATTAAAAGGTTAATTTCTCTTACAGATTATGTTAATAAAGAAAATAAACACTCACAATTGGCTTAGATATAGAGAAAGCCTTTTATTCCTTAAAGTATTTATTCAAAATTCTAATGCTATTTGAATTTCCTGCAGCCTTTATTCATATCATAAAGTATATATATATATATATATATATATATATATATATATATATATATATATACAAATAATTTAGCATATGTCAAGTTAGATCCTTTTACCTCTGAATCTATATATATATATATAACAAAAGGCACTAAACAAGGATGTCCCATGTCATCAATTCTATTTGCTCTGGCTATTGAAATATTGGCAGATTCAATTTGTAACAATATAAAAATCAAAGGAATAGATGTTTATGAACAATACAATTCTAAAGTAATGCTATTTGCTGATGACATATTACTAACATTATCTAATACAAAAGAGACATTAGAAGAACTAGATATATTACATGACACATTTCACATGACTTCAGGACTCAATTTCAATAAATCAAAATCAAAATTTGTATTTTTAAATAAAACAAGAACTGCAGACTAAGGGGGATCACATCAAAGGGAAACAAGAATTTACCTTAAAATATCTAGGAATTGAGTTATGCAAGGATAATAATGAATTAGTCTCAAAAAACTACAATAATATCATCCTCAGACAGTATAAAAAAGGCGCCAAATCACTTTTAAACACATCTATGTGATGTCATATCCTGCGCAAATACCTCATTAAACATAATTTAAAAGCTCCAATTTTTTAAAAATGAAAAAATATACAGGGCAAATTTATTACCAAAACATTTAACCATATATTTACACCTCTAAAAGAGACTTTATGTAATTGATGGTAAAAACCACAATATTAACTCTCCTTAAATGTGCCCACAAAAAGCACATGCTAGATTGTCAAGTGCTATAACAAAAACAACTAATTTCTTTCAGGGAATGGTTGTCATCCTGACATACAAGTAAATGTGGGGCATTTACTTGTATGTCAAGTTATGAAATTAACCCATTCCCTTTGTTGGGCATGGGCTTTTAAATAAGTCCTTGAATTGCTCATAAAGAAATTAGTTGTTTTTGTTATAGCACTTGACAATCTGGGTCATTTTGTGCTTTTTTGTAAGTACACATTTAAGGAGAGTTAATATTAATTGTGGTTTTTTACCATCAATTACATAAAGTCTCTTTTAGAGGTGTAAATATATGGTTAAATGTTTTGGTAATAAATTTGCCCTGTATATTTTTTCATTTTTAAAAAATTGGAGCTTTTAAATTATGTTTAATGAGGTATTTGCGCAGGATATGACATCACATAGATGTGTTTAAAAGTGATTTGGCGCCTTTTTTATACTGTCTGAGGAAGCTCCTGGTTTTGGCTAGGAGCGAAAACGCTTTTATTAAAAAATACGTTAACTTGATCTTGCTTGGAGTTTTGGTCTGCTTACTTCGCTTGTTTCATTAGTTTTTTCCTTGTTGGTTTCACAATAATATCATCAATACAATTAAAATCTCTGTGGAAAAATGGAACAAAATAATAATAACATTTGAAGATATACTACAGTTAATAAAAATGGTTTTACTGCCCAAGATCCTATATATATATATATATATATATATATATATATATATATAGCCTTGGCAATACAAATGTTACCAGAAATGAATATACTTAAAGAAATAAATTCATGCCTAATAAAATTTTCATGGTTTCCCAGAAGAAAAGGAATAGCTTTAATACATCATATCAGACCATGGAAACAGGGAGGCTTAAACCTTCCTGATATAGAAACATATATAAAAGCATCAATATCTAAAACAATCTCAGATTGGATAAGTCCAAATTACTCTGCAAATTGGAAAGAATTACTAACTGTAATATCAATAAATGAATTTGATTTACAAAAAAAAAAATTCAAATAACAGATAAAAACAACTTGCCATGGCACATATTATGTATTAGTATGCAATATAACATAACTAAACCCACTAAAACTCGTTTGATTATTACACTGACTCATTTAGGAAAATTATTAATGCAAATTAAAAATCTGGTTTGATCTTTTAACGCTTTTTATAGTCACAAAAAAACTTTCCACATAAAATATATAGCGAAATCATTAATTCTTGGGAACAGAAAGGATTTGTTCGTTGGCTCCAATGTATCAAAGAACTAAAAGTTTTAGATATGCAAGTAATAAAAACAACATACAAAATTCCACAACAGGAATGTCTGACTCTACAGAGTATTCTGTCATATTCGAAAGATTTAAGTAGATTAACAATTCTTCATTTAAAGAAATACCTACATTTACAAAATACATATATGAAATCATATACCATGACTTTGACATGGGGAACAGTATTTCAAAATTTTACAAAATATTGATAAACTATAAAACAACACCCAAAACCTCATGCTGGAAATATATAACAAAAGGGCACTCATTATAGTTAACTGAAGGTATTAAAAAAATATCTTATTATCGATAAAATATACATCCTTCACACAATACTGGAAAGTTTTTAATTGGAAATGCTTGCACAGAGCATTCTTAACCCCCAGATAGAATCAGTAAAATTAGTTGTTCCATAAAAGGAATATGTTGGAGACATACCTCCCAACTGGACCATATTATTAATTTTTTACAGAATTTTGGGGTCCAAATAATCAGGTGCCACGATTCCTGAGTGGCACCCCTTAATTTCTGAATTTCCTGGTGTTTTTAGTTTAAATTCTTTTTCCGGCTTTTTCAGCTGACGTCATCACATGCACGATGACATCAGCTCTGTGAAACAGCCTACCGGAATTGAGCTTAAGGGCCCAATGTGCAGGCATTTCTGGCTGCTCAAAGGTTCCCAACTGTTAACAGAAAGCTGAGCTGCTGCCGTTTTTAGGAAGGTATTTATTATGTGGAGCAGAGTTGTCAAAGATTAAAGGTATTTATTATGCAGAGCTGAGTTGTCGTTCATATTTATTATGTGGAGCAGTTGCTGAACCGATTTGGGAAGGTATTTCTTATGCAGAGCTGAGTTGCCATTTTATGGTGTGTGTCCATTTCTGGAAGGTATTCTTATGCAGAGTTCAGGAACGTATTCCTATGCAGAGGTGTGTGTGTGGTCATAAAATCTGTGGTTTTCTGGATTTTTGTGGCAAATCAGTGAATGTTTGAATTCACTAAATAATGACAGGCATTTGAATTTCAGACTTTATATTCTTCAGAAAATAAATGGTAACACAAAACCTTTTATTCTAGCAATTTTCTAAGTTTATAAGATCAGTATTTGAAATTTGTCCCTATTTTGGGGGCTGTATTCCCCCATCATTGGCTTTGTCCAGGTTTTTTGTGCTAAGAGATTGAGAGCTATGGTGAGAAGTGAGAACTGAATTCTAAATGATAGCTATTTAAGTTTCAGTCTTCCTATCTTTTAGGAAACTGCTGATTTGGCATACTGGTATGTTGCTCTGACTGTAGTGCACAGGGTCCTGGGTTCAAGACTTGGCAGTGAAACGCATGGTGGTAACACATTTTATTCTACCAACTTTCCAAAATTATGCAAGCAATGTTTAAAATGTGTCCCTGGTTTTTGGCTTTTGCTCCCCCCCCCCCCAATAAATTTTAACTTTTTCTAGATTTCTTGTGCTGCAAAGTTGAGAGTTACATTTGAGTGTCAAGTGGATTTTACAAGGAACTGAGAGCTTCAGGGGAAGAGAAGTTTAGTGTTGCTTATGCTGAGTCTGCTTGCACTGTTAATAGCATAACTGGTTAAATACTTGATTTTGATGCAGAAGGCGGTGGGTTCTACTCCCACAGTATGTAGATTCATTGCTGATACTGTACTGTGTTGTTGTATTTTTAAAGGGGGTGGGTGTAACAAGTCAAGGGTGTGGCTACAGATACAACAGAAGTGAGAAAATGTCATGCACAAGGGCATTTGTGCCTCAGTGGAAACAGCAAAAAATATCATTAATCAAATTCAGGAACAGAAAATCAGAATTATGTTCTGTGCTGCATTATAAGAAAAATATTTTAAACAAGTACAGTACATTTTCCAGCATTCAAGATAAAAACACATATTTTTCCATGGCAGACAGTGGAGAAGCAAGAGTGGCCAGTTAACCGCACCTGGATTACAATGATAGTTTTGCTGATAGTTTGATATTTCAGGATTAATGTAGGAGAGGGTCTGTCAGTACTTGGACTCAAATTGGAAGTCTTAAAACATGCAGTTCACCTAGTTTATTTTGTTGTGCATTTACCACTATTAAGTTGGTCTGATAACACAAATCAGAGTAAGTCAAGCAAAAAAAAACTGAAATTGAAAATAGGTTTGAGAAGCT